>NC_088220.1:32022508-32200008 GCF_036934945.1 Oncorhynchus masou masou | reverse complement strand
TAATGTCCGATTCCAAAAAGGCGTTACAGTGAAAGCACCACAAACGATTGTGTTAGGTCACCACAAAATCACAGAAAAACACAGCCATTTTTCCAGCCAAAGATAGGAGTCACAAAAAGAAGAAATAGAGATAACATGAATCACTAACCTTTGATGATCTTCATCAGATGACACTCATAGGACTTCATGTTACACAATACATATATGTTTTGTTCGATAAAGTTCATATTTATATCCAAAAACCTCAGTATACATTGTGCAATGTTCAGAAATGTCTCCAAAATATCTGGAGAAATTGCAGAGAGCCACATCAAATAACAGAAATACTCATCATAAACTTTGATGAAAGACACGTTTTACATAGAATTAAAGTTAAACTTGTTCTTAATGCAACCGTTGTGTCAGATTTCAAAAAAGCTTTACGGCAAAAGCACAATATTCAATAATCTGAGAACAGCGTTCAGCCACAAAAGGAAGCCATACAGTTACCCGCCAAATTGTGGCGTCAACAAAAGTCATAAATAGCATTATAAATCTTCAATTACCTTTGCTGATCTTCATCGGAATGCACTCTCAGGACTCCCACTTCCACAAGAAATGTTTGTTTTGTTCGGTAATGTACATCATTTATGTCCAAATAGCTACTTTTGTTAGCGTGTTTGGTAAACAAGTCCAAAGTCACAAAGCACGTTCACTAAAAGCAGACGAAATGTCAAAAAGTTCCGTAACAGTCAGTAGAAACATGTCAAACGATGTATTGAATCAATCTTTAGGATGTTTTTAACATACATCTTCAATAATGTTCCAACCGGAGAATTCCATCTTCAGAAGTGCGATGGAAAAGAGCTCCCTCTCATGTGAACACGCATGGTCAGAGCATGGTCAGCTCATGGCAGACCTTACTCATTCCTCTCTCCTCTAGCCCCACTTCACAGTAGAAGCATCAGACAAGGTTCTAACGACTGTTGACATCTAGTGGAAGCCATAGGAAGTGCAAACTGACCCATATCCCACTTTGTATTCGATAGGCGATGAGTTGAAAACCTACAAACCTCAGATTTCTCACTTCCTGGCTGGATTTTTGTCTCAGGTTTTTGCCTGCCATAGGAGTTATGTTATACTCACAGACATCATTCAAACAGTTTTAGAGTGTTTTCTATCCAATACTAATAATAATATTAATATATTAGCAACTGGGACTGAGGAGCAGGTAGTTTACTCTGGGCACCTCTGGGCACATTTTCATCCAAGCTACTCAATACTGTCCCTGCAGCTATTAGAAGTTTTAAGGGCCTTCCCCACCAAGGACGATAACTAAAACGATAAAAAAGGGGGATCGAATTCAAGTGAACAGGAGCATGCGTACACAATACAATAACGTCAACGATAACGAGAACTACCGTCTAGATCCGCTGCCTCTCAGCTACAGCTATTCCTCTTAGCTCTTGGAGACCCAGGAAAAGCTAGACTTATTACACTTTAATTTGAGAATTTTGTAATACTACCTATCGAGGAGAGATTCCAGCTTGCTGAATGTAAAATAGGGCAGTTTGAAAGGAGAGAGAGAGAGAGAGAGAGCACGATGGTGTGATCAAAATACACCATATGAGTAACCTGGTAATGTACCTTTCTGGACCTTGTAAACTTTAGAGAACAGACCCATAACTGATCCAAATGGTTGCAAAATCAGGCCTTGTCTGTATGCAGTTGTTTCGGCATGAAGCATTCAAATTATGTCACTGCAATTTACAGCCCCAATAATGATGTACTCACTTGATGACTAATAATACATTCCTCGTTGAATTGTGTTGTTGCTAAAATCAATTTCTTGTCTAAATACATAGCCAAATTAATAATGGAGGTCTTGGAGGTCTGTGTGTCCGGGACTGCAGAGCTTAGCCTGGAGGGACACACAGATCTGCCATTTCATAATCTGCTGACCTTTTTTTCATGCTCTTTGGCAGATAAATATTTGTAGCCCTACTATTTAGCTAATGAATGACCTAATATCTAGCTAATATTTATTTAGCTTCTTGCTTCAGTTACACATCTCTAGCCTCTGTTTTTCAGCTGTTGGCATGCGTAAATAGCCTACAGGCCTAATGAACTGTTGGGGGAAAGTTAAGGAGAGAGAGTGTGTTGGTGTGATCACTTTGGCCAGCGATGGTAACATTGCTGCAATGATGCATTGCTAATGGTTGCACAGGACAGACAGAAAGACGAGCACAGCGAAAAAGACGATCCAAATGAATTGACCGCCATGAGAAAATGGAAATAACTTGCAAACCCCTTGAGCAACAAGGCAATCAATGGCATGATGTAAAAGATATGCAGGCTAAACAGCATTTGTTGTTGAATTGGCTACATTTAAATAAGCGTTTCTATATTATTTTTTAAAACACTGAAGTGGGCTATAATTTGCAGCTGACACTATCACCATGAACACACCCTGAAGCACTGAACGGTCTGTGTTACCACCTTATTAACAGGCCTACAGCGTGCAGTAGGATGCATTGATTGGGGAGGCAGGCTAGCCTAGTGGTTAGAGTGTTGGACTAGTAACCAGAAGGCTGCAAGTTCAAACCCCCGAGCTGACAAGGTACAAATCTGTCGTTCTGCCCCTGAACAGGCAGTTAACCCACTGTTCCTAGGCTGTTATTGAAAATAAGAATTTGTTCTTAACTGACTTGCATGGTTAAATAAAGGTAAAATTAAAAAAAAAAAATCAGTTGATTGACAGCAGGTGTAGGCCTACTGCAGAACGATGTGGTGGATGTGGATGCATCATTATAGTTATTGCCCTCGTGCAATTTTACATCTAGCTAAGGTGTTTGGTGCAGTATTTCTCAAGTTTAAAACAATGGGTATGAAAAACTAGTCACTCCATACATTCTGTCGGGTCGGGAAAAGTCTGGCTGTGCGCCTAGGACAGATTTCTGAGAACAATAACACATCTACAAATACATCATCTACAAGCTGTCACACTATGTACATAAAGCACAAGCTACACACTGTTTATCAGTGCCCAAAATCACTTGCTAGCTAACTAAGTTCCAACTATGTGTTTGACAATGAAGCTAGCAAGTAGTCGCTAGCAGGCACATTGAGCAGCCAGGCCTCAATCAGCTTATCAATTCACTTGAAGAGAATCATATTACAAAACAGGTCATGGGGGACACAAGATGCTCGTGAATGGATTTTGGAATATTGACAAGTTGCAGTTGGGATACAAGTGAGCTCTGTGAGAGACAAAGTATGTAGTTACCTGATTTGCTTGATATTAATAGTTAGCAATTAATACTTAACAAATAGGAAGATATTTATGTCCTGTTAGAGTCTCTGTTTTATGGTCTCCACTCTAGTTCCCTGCAGCTAATCTGGGCATATGGTCACGAGAGATGGCTTGAGCTTACAAATGAGTTAAAGACTGCATTACATAGACAAGATGTGGTTGGTGTAACTGAGATAGAGATAGCCAGGAGGAGTTTAGAACAATTTCTCATTGTCTCTCTTACTTAGTTAAAATATTCCACCACAGTATTTGGTGACCCAGATGGGACACCGATCTCCATCTGCTGACTGCTCCGGAGGAGCTGGGTTTAACCGTGCACGGGGCCTGCCTAAGATCTGAAGGAGGGTGTCAGACAGGTAGTTACGGCGTTCCAAACAGAGACAGATAAATAGGTTGAGACTGACATTTCCTTGAAACATTTTATTTATTTATTTTTTATAGAAAATCTGGGTTCCGAGGGAATTTAACATCCAGAATCTGTGTGAACTGGATTAAAACTAGAATCTGTGTGAACTAGTTAAAATCAATTAGCATTAGCATCCAGAATCTGTGTGAACTAGTCTAAGACTTTAAAGCAAAAACCCTGTGTGGGTTAAAAACCCTGTGTGGGTTAGAGACCTGTGTGAACTCAAAAGCGCTATAGAAAAATTAGAGAATGCATTATAATGAATGGCATAAAATGGTAAGGAATACCTGTGAAGTTATTGCCGTTTTAAGGTTATGAGATCCTGTACCATGGGTTAGTATTGTAAAATGTAAATGTATGAGTTGTGCTATCTCCTAATCCCAAGATAGAAATGAGAAAATATTCCTGCAGATTTAAAAAAATATTGTAGATAACAACAAATTGATTAAGCATGTTTTGGGAACAGTACTGTGTGAATGTGAATGAGAGTTGTGTGAGTGTGGAAATAAGGGTTAATCTGAAGTTTGGATAGATATAGAAATGTGTGAAATAATAGGATTTTAAATTTGGATAGAAAATCCATCATAGAATATCACGGGGCGGTATTGAGATAGAAAATCAATCATAGAATATCACGAGGCGGTATTGAGAGCATAATGTTTTTTACAACAATTGCGGCAAGTATAATTTCTAGAAGTCTAAGGAATTGTTGAGGATACGTGTGGAGTATTATTCCCATAGGGCAGCATCTGGGAAACTAATGTTTTGGGCTTCCGCTGGGAGTGTATGCATCAAGAGTTGTTGGAAACGCACATGGAGTGGTTAATTGATGTGAGTACCTAAAATTTCATACGTTATATATATATTAATTCTGTAAATATATGAAGTAAAAGAATGTATGAGAAATAACCATGTGTGTAACGGTTTTCTTCTTCGTCTGACGAGGAGTATGAAATATCGGACCAATGCGCAGCGTGGTAAGTGTCCATAATATATTTAATCAACTGAACACAGAATACAAAAGAACAAGAGAAATAGAGGAAAAACCGAAACAGTTCTGTATGGAAAACACAGACACAGAAAACAACGACCCACGACCCATAGTGGGAAAACAGGCTGCCTAAGTATGGTTCTCAATCAGGGACAACGATCGACAATTGCCTCTGATTGGGAACCATACCAGGCCAAACACAGAAATACAAAACATAGAAATACAAAACATAGAATGCCCACCCCAACTCGCGCCCTGACCAAACTAAAACAGAGAGATAAACAAGGAACTAAGGTCAGGACGTGACAATGTGTGTATATTCGATTACTAGAGATTTGATAAAGTAATACAGGGAATATAATGAGATGCAACTTAAACAACCCATACGTAGATGTACTTAGGTTCAAGAGTGGTGTCTTTATGGATAATTTGTTAGATTGAAGGTGAAAGCATTAAATGACTGTCTACAGGTTCTGGGAGATTGCCATATATTAAAACCCTGAGGAGAGAGGAGTGGGAATAAATTCATAGAAGACGTTGACCACAGCAGAGCCATAAAGACACTAATAGAAGCGCATGAACATTCTACCAGTTCGGCTCAAATATCAGAATAAAATCTAATCATGGATCAAATTCAGCCCTGCTGACAGGAAAATTCCAATCTTAGAGAATTCAGGGATGTAATTGTGACTTTGCACAATGACATAAAATAATCATCATTAGCTCAATACACCAGCATATTAATGTTAGCGTTCTATCAGCGTAATCGTTCTATTTGTGATGTAATCTGAGTACGTAGTATTCTTATTGGTCTGACAAAATATTTGTTTTAACTAACAGATAACACATTTGTTGGTTGCGTTCACATTGTGAACTGCATATCATTGCATCGAACTTAATAATGTATTAACGACATGCTATCCAACTACCCAACCTTTTATTGACTTGATTATTCACGTCATTCTTAGCTTTAGCTACATGATGTTGTCATTGTGCGTTCTCAATGGACATTGTTAAATGGGGTACTCTGTGGATTTGCTCTCACTATTGCTCGGATTTCAGAGTACTGGTCTGGATGTACCAGAGCGCAGAATAACTGATGAATTTACGAATGTTCCACGCCTGGTTAAATATGGCCGGTGTCAGTAAACGTTAGGGGGAAACAAAGTCAATTGAATTATTGCCAACACCACAATTAGACACCAAGAGTGAAGGAGAGTGAAGATGTATTATCTTGTTTGTGTCTGGAAGTAGCGTTAGCTAATTAGCTAGCCAACTTTAGCCAGTTAGCTTGGGGGCTTCTTGACTGCCTTGTGGAAAGAAAAGTATTATGTATTATGAATCAGAGAGCTTGGATCAACCCTGTTCCTTAGTGGATTTTGGGGTTGAATAATCCTTGTGAGAATCAAGGACATATTCAAATTGGCAGTATATATGGGCAAGAGCACACATTTTGTTTAAAAATAGTAAACCTTTGTATCACGCCGCATTCAAACAATTGCCAAAGGGTGTGGATTTGGGGGTCCTGTGTTAATACTATATGTAGTGGATTTGTTATTGCCGTGAATTGATGAAGAAACTCATATACCAAACATCGCCACATTAGTATACTGTGTGGTAGAGCAGGGTCACAAGGCACCATATGGGAAAGTACAACCAGCAAAACAAGAGATACCATATTAAAGTGGCCTTCCTGTGAACAGCAGGTATGTTGTTTTTACTATAAAAGTAACGTTAGCGGAAAGACAGAGGTAGAGTATGGTTGAGACTGTAGAAAGATTTCTGAGTGTAAGGGAAGGTAACCAAGGAGAGTAAGTCAATTGGAAAGTAAGATTTCGAATTTGAATTGTTTGGATTGATTAACAATTGGCTGATGTATTTTCTACATTTCGCCGCATTAGAGGTTAATCTTAAAATAATATAATACTTTAATGAGTGTGAAGCAGAGGTTGGTATAAAAAAATATAGAGTAATGTTGTTAGGGTAGACTACATGTAAACATGTCTACCCTAACAATGTAAACATTGCCTTCTAGTAAAGAGATAATAACCATGGTTTCTTTTATTTTCTAAACCTTACAATGACGAAGACATTGTTAAGGAGGGTTGATGTACATTTAATGAGTGTTGACAGTATGTGAATGGTAATATGTTATTAGTGTGTTTTTTGATAGCACTGTAATGATGTGATATTTTAGTAAACAAAGGTAAAGGTTAGATAATGAGTAGAGTGGTAATGGAGCCTACTGCACCCACTGCATTTGGGGTGGGGGTGGGGATGCTGCGATGCAAGCCTTATCATCTTTTTCAAAATAGCAGCAACAAATCCTCTAGAAAGCAGCAGGACTGGGAAATGGTACAAACAGTAGCGATGTATGGCCTCGGTTAGATCAATAGGGGTTCATAGAGATTAGAGTATTTTTGTTAAGGGAGACTTAGGAGACCACGTCTCAAACTTTTAAATAGATGCCTGGGATCAAATATATGACTGGTTCCTTATGCTAAGGAAATGTTTTGTTTCTCTTCCAGGAGAATGGGGGTAGTCATTTTCATTTTCTCTTTCTTTGAAATGTTTCCTGAGGCTATGGTCTTGAGAGAGGGGTTAGTGAAATTTGGCAGTTTAAAAGGTACTATAAAGAGATTTGGTTGTAAAGAGGAGTTAACAAATTAAATAAGTCCTTGCCATTTGAATCCGGAAACTAAGTGTAAGTTACTTCACAGGAGAGCCGTTTGAAGTTTCTTCACAGGAGAGCCGTTTGAGCGTCAAACATTTTCTTTTTGCAAAATGCATTTTTTGGCAGAAATACCTTCCCTTACCTTAGGTGAACTTTTATGTGTCTTAATATCAAACTTGTATTCCATCTGTAAATACGAATAAAACATTTCAATTACCAGCCATGTTGGATGGTATCTAGATGCATGAAAGGGATATTTTGACCAAACGGTGTGGACCTCAAAACCCCCTCTAACTGGCTGAAGAAATGGCGTTCACTGCGGCCCTGTCCTGCACCACCTCCATCGAGAGACCTGAGTTTTAGCCAGCAACCGGTGTACAGCATCCAGTTGAAGTTATCAAATGCCTTTTCTCTCAGGAGTGCAACAGAAGTCCACGTGGAGTGAGCATGGAGAGAGATCCATTCCAAAACTTCTCTCATATTGCTGGTATACTGGTTGGCAAATGGACAAGACATAATGAGTTGAGTCTGAAGATTGAGTGCCGGGAGGGAGGGGGTTGGTCAACTGTACCCGTAATTGATTTAGTTTGGGGTATCAGGTTGATTGTGGAGGTATACACTGCTAAATTTATAGTAATTTAGGCTAAGAATGCATTGAGATACTGATCGGTAATTATAATTGTAATGAGAAAGGTAATACTAGAAATATAGGATAATTATATTGTATGTTAATATAAATGTACATTCTGCCAGTGTTGGTGTGTGTTAAGTTGAGGGTTGAGTGATATAACCAATGTGAATCACTGAGCAATGTCATTCCGGATTTTGGTTGGATAATTCATTGGGTTTTAATTCTGATTTGGAAACTGAAGGATTTCCCTGACCTATTCCTGACTACATCTCTGATGAAGACCCCAATTCTAAGCATAAGGACACAGATGTGGAGCTCATGTTCCTACTGAGTGTACAAAGTGCCCAGAGAGGGGTGTCTGTCACTGGTGTAGGAAGGTTTCGTTCTGAATGGTGTGGACATTTTCGTCACGCTGACTCCTACCTTTGTGTGTGGTGTGTGACGACCCTCCCACTCTGTCTGCCGAATTCTTTCTCTTTGCTCTTGTTTTCCTTAATAGGATGTCGGTGGGCAGAGCCGGGTGTGTCCCAGGATAAATGCACCTCTTCCACTTATCCATTGAGGGGGCTCTCTCCATGCAGACACTGATGGATTTTGGTTGTGGCTGTTTTTGTTTGTTTGCGTTGGCACCTTTCAACGCCCCACATTATCACATTTATGCACGTAACCACTCAATTACACTACTGATTACTGACTACACACACCATTGCTAATTGTATTTAGTTTACTTTAGTTAAGAAATAAATCAAATCAAATCAAATATATTTATATAGCCCTTCTTATATTCAGCTGATATCTCAAAGTGCTGTACAGAAACCCAGCCTAAAACCCCAAACAGCAAGCAATGCAGTGTAGAAGCACGGTGGCAAGGAAAAACTCCCTAGAAAGGCCAAAACCTAGGAAGAAACCTGGAGAGGAACCAGGCTATGAGGGGTGGCCAGTCCTCTTCTGGCTGTGCCGGGTGGAGATAATAACAGAACATGGCCAAGATGTTCAAATGTTCATAAATGACCAGCATGGTCAAATAATAATAATCACAGTAGTTGTCGAGGGTGCAGCAAGTCAGCACCTCAGGAGTAAATGTCAGTTGGCTTTTCATAGCCGATCATTAAGAGTATCTCTACCGCTCCTGCTGTCTCTAGAAAGTTGAAAACAGCATGTCTGGGACAGGTGGCACGTCTGGTGAACAGGTCAGGATTCCATAGCTGCAGGCAGAACAATTGAAACTGGAGCAGCAGCACGGCCAAGTGGACTGGGGATAGCAAGGAGTCCTCATGCCATTTAGTCCTGAGGGATGGTCCTACGGCTCAGGTCCTCTGAGAGAGAGAAAGAAAGAGAGAAATAGAGGATTAGAGAGAGCATACTTAAATTCACACAGGACACCAGATAAGACAAGATAAGTACTCCAGATATAACAAACTGACCCTAGCCCCCCTACACATACACTTCTGCAGCATAAATACTGGAGGCTGAGACAGGAGGGGTCAGGAGACATTGTGGCCCCATCGAATGATACCCCCGGACAGGGCCAAACAGGAAGGATATAACCCCACCCACAGCCTCCACACCACTAGAGGGATATCTTCAACCACCAACTTACCATCCTGAGACAAGGCCGAGTATAGCCCACAAAGATCTCCGCCACGACACAACCCAAGGGGGGGCGCCAACCCAGACAGGATGATCACATCAGTGACTCAACCCACTCAAGTGACGCACCCCTTCTAGGGACGGCATGAAAGAGCACCAGTAAGCCAGCCCCTGTCATAGGGTTAGAGGCAGAGAATCCCAGTGGAAAGAGGGGAACCGGCCAGGCAGAGACAGCAAGGGTGGTTTCGTTGCTCCAGAGCCTTTCCGTTCACCTTCACACTCCTGGGCCAGACTACACTCAATCATATGACCCACTGAAGAGATGAGTCTTCAGTAAAGACTTCAGTAAAGGTCCTTCACAGTTTTATTTGAGATGACTGTACAACCATTAAGATTAATTGTCAGATTCAACAGAAGATCTCTTTGTTTCTTGGGACCTAGAACAAGCATCTCTGTTTTGTCCGAGTTTAAAAGTAGAAACTCTACCTCAGGCGAGCAATGGCTCAATACTTCCTTAGATATCGTGCACCAGCTGTTGTTTACAAAAATACATAGACCGCCGTCCCTTGTCTTACCAGACGCCGCTCTTCTATCCTGCCGGTACATCGTATAGCCAGCTGTATGTTGATATTGTCGTTGTTCAGTCTTGACTCCCTGAATATATGATATATGATATGATGTTACAGTTTTTAAATGTCCTGTTGGTAGTTTAATCTTCCCAATAACTTATCCATTTTATTGTCCAAAGATTGCATGTTTGCAAGCAGAAATGAGGGGAGTGGGGGTTTATTCAATCGCCTCCTACTCCTCAGAAGGCAGCCCGCCCGATCTTTCGCCGCCTCCTCTTCACGCAGATCCCTGGGGTTGGGTCCTGTTCCCGAGGGAGCCATATATCCTCCGCCTCGGGCTCGTCAGAGTTGTGGAAGAAGAAAAAGGATTCTGCTAGTCCGTGGTGAGCAATCGCAGTCCTGATGTCTAAAAGTTATTTTCGGTCATAAGAGACGGTAGCAGCAACATTATGTATAAAAATAGAAATAAGTTACAAACAACGCAGATTAACAAACAAAAAAACACAATCAGTTGGGGGCACGTAAAACGTCTGCCTTCTGCTCTGGCGCCATTTTAGCGAACCTTTGCAAACATTGCTAAAAACCTGTTTTTGCTTTGTCATTATGGTGTACTGTGTGTAGATTGATGAGGAAAACATGTATTTAATCAAATTTAGAATAAGGCTGTAACATAACAAAATGTGGAAAAAGTCACAGAGACTGAATATTATCCGAATGCACTATATGTACATTAGGGATGTGCACCTTTCCCTTTCAAGACAATTCGATACACGGTCTTCGATAGGATACAGGAACAGTAAGTGTTAGTTTGAAACAATTTGGTGTGATTCGGTTTGATTCAAGAACGAATCGAATGCGATTCGGTTCGATGTGATACGGTACGATTTGATGCACTAGCATTTGTTGCATAAACACATTCATTTTCCCTTTGAAATTAAAATCTGCTGCTGATGTTCATGAGCTGGGCCTCTCTGAGAAGCTGAATCTGTGTGCGTGCGTGTGCGTCTGTGCGTGCGTGCGTGTGCGTGCGTGTGTAAATGATGTATGCCCTGTAGGGAGACAAGGGCTGTGGTCCAAACACTTAAAAGACCCACCCTATCCCTTCAGCCCTCAAATTAAGTGGACACTTCTGATGACGTCTGACGAGTATACACTTGCAGGGAAGGGGGCGAAGGAAGAAGGGATGATTTTTAAATTGACCACCCTTGGTCAGAAATTCGTCACCCGTTCATCCCGCGATGATTGTGTTTTCAGTTTGTGGGTGCTTTATATGCCCTACAGTCAATTATGAGTGCATATCTACTTATATTAAATATATCATCATTAATATATGCCTACTGTATGATAGCTAGCAAATTAATTAGCTAACTAACGTTAGCCTGCCAAGCTGAAACTTCGGAAGAAGGGGAATGTTTTGTTCCTACAATTTCCAAAAGATAACAAAACAAAAACAGATTTCCGTTTTTGAGACGTGTTTGTGCCGTCATGTGCATTAGTAGCACAATTTCTAACTTATTTGCATTCGTATGTTGACTTCTCCATTGATATTGTTTGTAAGTTTTTGCTGACTGAGTTTCAGGACCCGGAGTGAACATAACTGTACATTCGCAAAGCCAACTAAAAACGAGGACTGAGTGGCTGAAGTTGCACACTTCCCTTGCTTGGCTAATCGTTTGGACCACCCTCCAAGATGGCGACGGGGATTCCCCCAAGGGCATAAGGCAAGGGTAAATGGACGAGGGTGTGTCTTTTAAGTGTTTGGACCGCAGTCTAAGCGTCTACCACCCAACTACCACTATCAAATTAGGGGGGGAGGTAGTCTATGTTTTTTTCCCCCCACTTTGGTTCTGAAATCACCATCACCCAGCTAATTAACTTGTCATTTTTGCAGATTAAGTATTTGAGCTGAACCAATGAATATCTAGCAGAACTTAGGGGATAGCAAAACTATTGCTGATGGTGAACCTGAACAATCCAAATTAAATATGTTGTAAGCCCGTTCACTCGGTAGCTTACTTTTATTCCGGTAAAACACCATTTTCAACAGCGCATAGATAACAATAGCCTAGCAAATGACATAGGTTGTCACCCAATTAATAAAGCCTAATATGGTGCAAGCCATTTCAGCATTTGAATGCTGAAGATGCCGCACAGATGTGCAAGATCAGGAACAGACCGCCTACCTTGCATTGGTCAGCGCGCAAAGCTGGCCACAGTGAGGGAAAACTGATATTACCTGGGGTTGTTCGGCATGCAAAAGGACTTGAAGATCAATGACTGTCAACACGGTTACATGCAGTTTGACACTGAAGGAGAGGATACATCAGTTGTCACAAAAGATGAGGTATTTTCGGGAAGGTAGAAAGAATGTAATATAAGCAAAACATTTTTTGATTATCATTTGGATCGATTTGGGGCCCACCAACCAATGCAGTTAAATCTTAAACATTTGAATCGGGGACCGATGCCGATCGGTGAATCGTTACATACCTAAAGTAGGCCCACGAGCATCTCTGGATTTCGTTTAAGGTATTACATGCATTTTTAGCAAAGATACAAATATTCTACATGTATTTGAAATACATTTTACCTGACATTAAATGTGTATATTGGAGAGAACAAATCTGTATGGGGCCTTGATAATAGAACTTACATTGTTTCCTGAGACACCTGAGCACCTATAAACCTCACCTCCAGCTTGCAACTTTTATAGCAGGCCACTACCTGAAATTGTCCAGTTGGACTGCTGATTTTCACTTCTATTTCAAACTATTTTCACCTGTTTGCTTCTATTAAACGTATGGATTAGTCAGAACGCAGTAGTGGGTATGTGTGTTGAGAATGTAGGCCCGGAGAACAGTGTTACAAAGGAGACTTCAATAGCAGTTTCCTTATGGGGCTCCCTACAGGGCCAGCTAATACTATAGCCCAGGATAACCACACTGTGGTTAATTTTGCACGCCCAATTTTTCAGTGTTTGATTTGTTAAAAAAGTTTGAAATATCCAATAAATGTCGTTCCACTTCATGATTGTGTCCCACTTGTTGATTCTTCACAAAAAAATACAGTTTTATATCTTTGTTTGAAGCCTGAAATGTGGCAAAAGGTCGCAAAGTTCAAGGGGGCCGAATACTTTCGCAAGGCACTGTATATTCATTCAAATAATACTCCCTTTCAATTGGAATACCTGGATAACCAGGAAGTATAACTGTTCCATATACCTGCAACAGCCGACCTGGGATTTGAACCCATGCCACAATGAAGGACAAACAGAACAGTCAAAATCACTGACCCAGAACAGCCAAGGCATATGTGGTCCCAGGGTGACAGTACTTCAGGTTTCAGGAAAGCAGTAGCCATACTAACTGAGGTAAACATTGAGGAGTAGAGGTCTTCACGGATTCACCTGCACCCGGATACCCGAGACCCTGTCTGGGACCCGAGCGGGTTCGGAACGAGCGAGAATTCAAAAAAATGTCACGGGGCTAGGCGGATCTGATATGATTTTCAAGGGTCTTTGAGTATGTGTAATTTGAACTGAAGGGCAGGTACAGATCCGACTATAACTGCTGCAGTAGAGAGAGAGAGAAATAATTTATGCTACCACTCTATCTTTTCACAACAGTGTAGATTGTTGTTGTTGTTGGCCAATCATAAGTCATCAAATCGGCAAGAGGCTACAGTCATAGAGCCTCCATGTGGGGCAAAAGTTAGGAGATATCTAAACAATGGAATTAAAATGACGGAATGAAAAGTTAAAGGAGAAGGATAGGCTACAACGACCAAGAGCAAACAGGTAGGCTGCTACTTAATATTCTGAATGAAGTTGTTGTAATTTGTAACTGTAGGATGAGAAAGTGCATCCACTGCAGCTTCAATTAGCCTTGCTAGATAACGTTAGCTACGTAGCTTAACTATCTTCTCCCGGTTTGATGCAGTCAAGACAGGTACTACGTCATAATATTTGATGATAAATAACCTAGCTATGGCAGCTATCAGTCAACTATAGCGTGAGTTGGCTTGGTTGGATGCTGTCTCCCCCTGCTCCCTCCCTGTGTCACTCGCTCACAGTATGCCCCCTCCCCCGCATGCTAGAGCGGCACCTCTCTCTCCCTCATCTCATGCTTTATCAGCGCCGGTTAATAAAGTAGAGTAAACATGATTTTTCTGCTGCTTCCCTCACTCGAATCGGACCAGGTCTGAATCCGAACAGGTCTGTACGGAACGGGTCTAGTTGTCCTCAGGTCTGTTCGGAACAGGTCTCAACTTTTTGGACCTGTGAAGATCTCTATTGGGGAGTAGTGGATAAAGTTAGAGGTGTTATCGACTGAAAAGGTCATTGAGTTGTCATGGCGATGGTAGCTAAAAGAGTTTGGCAGTTTGTAGCTAAAAGAGTTTGGCAGTGATATAAAGAGTTTGGCTGTGATATAATCCAACCTTATACATCATTAGGGTGACCTTTGAATAGATTACATTATGTCCTGTTAATGATCAGTTATAACCTCCAGGCATTACAGGCCAGATTCGTAGCATGACTCGTCCTACAGTCAGTCTTTTGTCCCTTGGATTTGATGCTTGCTGCCCAGGAGTTGACTAATCCTACCGATTAAACAATAGACTCAGGTCCTCCTGAGGACATCATGCCCATGCTTGATACAAACTTGTCCACCTTCTTCTCTCTCATTCCTTCTCTCTCTCTCTCTCTCTCTCTCTGTCTCTCTCTGTCTCTTTCTGTTTCTCTCTGTCTCTCTCTCTCATTTGAGGAGATATAATCACTGCGTTCTATACTGCAGGTTATTTGAGGCCACATTAGCAGTTTTCTCTCTCATTCCTCTCTCTCTCTCTCTCTTTCTCTCTCTCTCTCTGTCTGTCTCTTTCTGTCTCTCTCTGTCTCTCTCTCTCTGTCTGTCTCTTTCTGTCTCTCTCTGTCTCTCTCTCATTGGAGAAAATATAATCACTGCATTCTATACTGCAGGTTATTTGAGGCCACATATTATCAGTTTTCTCTCTCATCCTCTCTCTCTCTCTCCCTCCATCCACAACGGACTATTTTTTATTTCTCTCTGCCCTGTGAGAGAGATGTCTGTCATTACTATTCATGAAGGGAGCCATCTCTTCTAGCACACAGAGAGAGAGCGAGAGAGAGAGAGAGAGAGAGAGAGAGAGAGAGAGAGAGAGAGAGAGAGAGCAAAGAGTCGGAGACACACAGCTAGCAATGGACTGCAGAGTCAGACTACACGTAATGTTATCCAACGGAGTCACCTCGTAAAAATCTATGAAAAACTGGAGAGGGATGGACGATTTGTCACAACTTTCAATTTATTTTTTAACACCTGACAGTACGAGTATAGGGTGCAATTGGCTGACATTGAAGTGGTCTGGAAGGCTTATTGGAATGGGAGCGCTGTCAACACTTTCTACCAAGAAGTAGACTAAAAGCTTTTAAAGGACAGCGAGACATAAAGAGAGTTAATCATTGGGAATAATACAATACAATCCCAATACCTCACATAATAGCACACACTATCAAACTCAATCACCACCATTACTTCTACTTCTGTCTCTGGGATTGGACAACAAATAAACAAACCCCAAAGAACATATGTTCACCCATCAGCGCTTAGCTGTCAATATCTCACATTCAGTGTCTCCCACCCACTCCTACTCCTCATTTCTTCATCTCTCCTTCATCTGCCTCCCAGTCTTTCACTCTCGCGCTCCCTCTCTTTCACTCCTCTTTCTCCCCATCTCTTTTTCACTCCCCCCTCCCAGAGTAAATCAGCCTCTGTACAAGGCAGGGCATGTTAGAAGTCAAATCTGGAAAGCGGCAGCACCTGTCCTCTTTTCTCATCTCTTCCCGGCTTTAAGCTCATTTCAAAGGCTGTGATCTGCCCCCTACTCCCCCTACCTCCCCTACCTCCCCCTCCCAGCCTCTGTACTGAACAGGACATAATGATACTCCTTTAGCAGAGATGGAGATTTCAGCAGTACTGAGAACCAGAGCAGAGTGGTAAGAGAAAGTAAAGGAAGTGACAGACAGAAAGAGGGAGAAAAGGAGAGAGGGCATGAGGACATATGGACATCAGGCCCTCTGGGAGACTCCCATAATGATATGGATTATTATACTCCATTATGACCGGTAGACCCCATTTTGATTACATGGGATATGAACACGGTGTACCTTTAGAATCCTCCCCCAAAAAATGTGCCCCTGTGTCCTCCACCACCACCTGCACACCCCAGCAGGACCTCACAAGAGTACTATCTCTCAATGCTTTACAGGGAGAAAGAGAGAGAAAGAGTGAGAGATAAGAGAGCCCTACATAGAGACAGGCATATATAAAGAGAGATGTAGAGAGACAGAGACATCGAATCATTGGTAAGAGGTAGCAAGAACACCCTAACGGGATAATACCTGCATTTAGTACAGACTCTGCTCAGTGAGAGAGAATGATCAGCACTACTTCACTGTGAGGCGACCAGTTCAGCTCAGCCTTGTTATGTGCTGCCAGTTTCATCTGGGTGACAGCTCATTTCCTCTGAAATACCTGCCTTCCTACAAACTCAGGGGCCAATGCCAACACTATCCCTTATTGGAACCTTTCTTTGTCTCTTGCTCTCTCTTTATGTCTCTCTCTTTGCTCTCTCTCTCTCTCTTTGCTCTCTCTCTCTTTGCTCTCTCTTTCTTTGCTCTCTTTCTCTCTGCTCTCTCTCTTTGCTCTCTTTCTCTCTGCTCTCTCTCTCTCTTTGCTTTCTCTCTCGCTCTCGTTGCTCTCTTTCTCTCTCTGCTCTGCTCTCTCTCTCTCTTTCTCTCTCTCTTTCTCTCTCTCTTTGCTCTCTTTCTATCTCTGCTCTGCTCTCTCTCTCTCTTTCTCTCTTTCTCTCTCTCTTTCTCTCTCTCTTTGCTCTCTCTCTCCCAATTCAATTTTCAATTAAATTTGCTTAATTGGCATGACGTAACAATGTACATATTGCCAAAGCTTACTTTGGATATTTACAATATGAAAATACTAAGAATCAAAACTGTCAACGGGACAACAGTAACAACAAAACCATACATTGAACAATAACAAGCATACAGTAGAGGACATGTGCAGGTTGATTGGTCTGTCAGACACTGTCCCTCAACTTATGGCAGGCAGCAATATAGTGCGCTGCCAACCCACAGAGAGGTCTTTGAAACCTTGAATTAGGGTTTCAAATTTAGGGAAATGACACTCTCTAATTGTAATATTTTTGACATTTTGTCAGGAAATGCAGCTCCGTCTCAGGTTCTGCTGTACAGTGGTTGCACAGCCTTTCCTCTACAGGGAGCCAGGTTTTCCTGTGTCTACCCTTCCAATGACAAGGCTGTGCTCACTGAGCCTGTACTTTGTCAAGGTTTTTCTAAGGTTTTGATCGGTAACCATGGTCAAATAGTTAGCCACATGTACTGTCAATTTAGGGCCAGATAGCACTGCATTTTGCTTTGTGCTTGTGTTTCCCATTAAGCAATGTAGTTTTGTTTTGACTGTGTTGTAATTTGGTTTATTCTGACTGATTGGATGTTCTGGTTCTGAGGCTTCAGTGTGTTAGTAGAACAAGTGTGTGAACTGAGCCCCAGGACCAGCTGGATGAGGGGACTCTTTTCTTTGCTCAGCTCTTGGCATTGCAGGGCTTGGTAATGATATGAGAGGGGATCACTGTATTTTAGATGTTTCCAAAACTTAATTGCTCTTGTTTGAGTTTTTATTATTAGTGAATATTGGCCTAATTCTGCCCTGCATGCACTGTTTGTACTTTTCCTCTGGACATGTAGGAGAATCTTACAGAACTCTGCGTGCAGGGTTTCAATGGGGTGTTTGTCCCACATGATGAAATCTTGTTTTGCAAGTGGACCCCACAACTCGCTGCCATAAAGTGCAATTGGTTCAATGACACATTTAATTAGTTTTAGCCAAATTTTAATAGGTATTTCAATTTGAATTTGTTTCTTAATGGCGTAGAATGCCCTGCGTGCTTTCTCTCTCAGGTCATTCACTGCCTCATTAAGGTGTCCAGTTGGGCTTATTTTTTTATCTTCTCTGGAAAATCATTCTTTTAGTATTTTGGGGGTTTACTGCCAGGGCCCAGGTCTGACAGTACTGCTCTAGCAGGTCCAGGCTCTGCTGTAGACCATGTGCTGTGGGTGACAGCAGGCATAGGTCATCTGCGAAGAGTAGGCATTTAACCTCTGAATTGTGGAGACTAACATAGGGGGCTGAGGATTTTCTAGAATAGTGATCAATTCTGCACTATTGTAAAGTGGCTGTTCCACTGGATGTCAGAAGGTGAATTCACCAATTTGTAAGTCGCTCTGGATAAGAGCGTCTGCTAAATGACTTAAATGTAAATGTAAATTCATTGATGTAAATATTGAAGAGTGCAGGGCTCAGATTGCAACCCTGGCGAAGGCCCCGCCCCTGGTTAAAGAATTCTGTTATTTTCTTGCCAATTTTAATGCTGCACGTATTGCCAGTATACATTGATTTAATTATGCCATATGTTTTACCCCCTACACCACTTTCAATAACTTTGTAGAACAGTCCTGTATGCCAAATAGAATCAAATGCTTTTTGGAAGTCGATAAAGCAAGTGTATATTTTGGTATTATTTTGGGGGGGACATGTTTATCTATCAGAGTGTGTAGGGTGTAAATATGATCAGTCGTGCGATGTTTTGGTATAAATCCAATTTGGCTTTTACTCAAGACATTGTGCTTATTAAGGAAGTTTAGAACTCTTAAATGTATAATACTACAGAAAACCTTCCCCAGGTTACTGTTCACACACATGCCTCTGTAATTTTTAGGGTCAAATTTGTCTCCGTTATTAAAGATTGGGGTTATGAGTCCTTGATTCCAGATGTCAGGGAAATAACCTACACTCAGGATCAAATTAAACAGTTTTAATATAGCCAATAGAAATTTTGCACTAGTGAGTTTGAGCATCTCATTTAGGATGCCATCAGGTCTGCATGTTTTTTAAATTTGAGGGCCTGAAGTTTCTTATAGAGCTCCTAGTCAGTAATTGGGGAGTTCAATGGATTTTGACTGTCCTTTATAGCTTTTTCTAATCCATTCAACTTCTCATGAATTTGGCGTTGTTCTGCGTTTGTGTCAATTTGAACGGTGTTGTAGAGTGTTTTTAAGTGGGTTGTCCATATGTCACCATTTTGTATCGTAAATTCCTCTTGTTTCGATTTTTTTAGTTTTTTCCAATTTTTCCAGAAGTTGTTTGTGTTTATGGACTCCTCAATTAGTGTCAGCTGCTTGTACTGTGATTTTGTTGGTTCTGGGTGTACGTTTATAGAGTTTTAAAGTCTCACAGTAATGAAGGCGTTATTCAACATTATTTGGGTCTCTGTGCTTTTGGTTGGATAGTGTTCTAAGTTTTTTCCTTATAATTTTACAATCTGCATCAAACCAGTTGTCATCTGTGGTCTTTTTTGTTTTGTTTTTTATCAAATTCAATTGTGCTTCTTTTGCCGTTTGCCTGAATATTTAGTTGATGTGTTTTCCTGCTAGATTGATACCTTCTTTACTGTGAGTGAATGTGGTATCCAGAAGGTTATCTAAGAGTGTTTGGATATTTTGGTGACAGGTTGCTTTCTGGTATCTTCTGTGCTGTTGTGGGCCCATCTGTATGAATTTCTGATGTTGTACAGCTTACTGGGCTGTGAATGTTTGGTTGTTTCCATGTCTGTTCTTTTGAGGAACAACGTAATTTGGCTGTGATCAGACAGAGGTGTTAGCGGCTTGACAGTGAATGAGCTGAGAGAGAAAGGGTCAATGTTTGTAATCATATAGTCTACTGTACTGTGGCCAAGAGGTGAGCAGTAGGTGAATCTCCCCAAAGAGTCCCCCCGTAACCTACCATTGACAAAGTACAGACCCAGGCTTCTACAGAGCTGCAACAGATCCCTTCCATGTTTGTTGATGGTGCTGTCACTGTTGTTTCTATGGGGGAGATGAAGACAGTTAGAAACAGTATGGCCTGTAATAAAGCTGTTCCCTTGTGTGGTCGTTAGATCAGGTAGTGTTCCTGTGTGCGCATTTGTGTCCCCACAGATGAGCACATTTCCCTGGGCCTGGAAATGGAACGTCTCTTCCTCAAGGGTGAGGAAGATATCCTCTGAGTAATATGGGGATTCTGAGGGGGGGGATATATATGGCGCAAAGTAACACATATTTTTCTGTCAGTACAAGTTATTTTTTTCAGTTTTAACCAAATGTGATATTTACCATTTTTGAGGGGATCAATTAGATTTTTTAGTTCGGATTTGTACCAAATTATCAGTCCTCCGGAGTATCTGCCTCTATTGATAGAGCTGTGTTTCTGTGATGACACAATTTACCTCTCTGTAGCCTGTGGGACGGTGAGTGACAATGTCAGCCTTACACCATGTCTCCTGCAGAATGATGACGTCAACATCAACCAGTGCTAAACTCATCAGTCCAAAGGTTGATGAGTTTAGGCCCTGATGGTTCCACATGCTAATTGATAGTAATTTCATGTTGCAGAAAGAAAGAATAGCAGTCAGAAATGCAGAAAAACAGTAACTCTCTCTCTCTCTCTCTTTGCTCTCTCTCTCTCTGCCCATTTTCTCAAAATGTCTCTTTCTTTTTCAACCCCTCTCACTCGCTCCTGTATTCTCCCTTGCTGAGTTCTCAGAAGTCATGGAAGCTATTTTCTGTTCATTTGTGGTGGGGTGAGGTTGGTGCAAAGGTAAAGAGATGCTCTTTGGTGACATGTTGTACAATATATTCAGTCTCGACAGACACAAAGGAAGACATGAACATGAAAGAACATACGTTGAAACACATACACCCAAACACACATACATGCAGGAAGACACGGCTAGGTCCTCACATGAAAGAACATACTTTGAAACACACACACACACAGGCAGGCCCAGTCCCAGACATAGAGAAGAATGAATGAGCCAGTTTAAATCAGCCAAGCTGCTGCTGCACACTGAAAACCAATACCCTGATTGAGCACAGCAATGAAAGGAGCATACACACACTGACACACACACCTACACACACACACACACACACACACACACAAATACCCTCGGCCAGAAATGTAACCATGTGTACATTTATATGTACAAACAAATTGCTCTTGCTTCATGCTTTCTCCTTTTTTAACTTCATGAGAGGATCTCACACAATCTCATACATCCTTGTCTCTCTCGCACGCTCTGCTTTTCCATTGAATGAAAGGAGAAAAGGAGGAGGGAACATAGTGCTCACAGAGAAATGTGAAGACAGGGTGAAGCTCCAGTATGATCAGTTTTAAGAGCTACACCATCTCTACCAAATCAAATGATAGGCCCAAGAGACTCTCCTCTCTTTCTGGAGCCGGGCCCGAAGATGGTGATTTCATTTTAGTAAATGTTTCTCTCTTTCTCTCTTTCTTTGTCTTAGACACATACACACACACTTTTTCAGAACCAAACACACTTCCCATATGTATCACTCCTCTCTCTCTCTCTCTCTCTCTCTCCTTCTCTCTCTCCTTCCCTCTGTGTTTTCAATCATATAGCTTTTATAAAGGCCTACCTATGATTGTGTAGAGCGAAGGCGGAGGTAGAAGGCGGGGATGGGGCACAAGAATGAAACGGGTCTTTATAAGAGCTGAGTCATCAGGTGAACATTATTTCTCTCACTGTGCCGTGTCGCAGGGAGTATTGATATTTCCTTAGTCTAAGATGGCCGCCTGCCGCCAGCGTCATGATTGAGTGCTGTGGTTTCCCCATCACAGGAATAAACCAACACTTATCGACATAAATACATATTTTGAATTGCAAATACAGTCAATTTGGAAGATTTACAGTGATATTTTACCCCAGAAAGCACACCTTTCTCTGCATTTCTCCACAGCACAGAACACAAAAGCTATCGCCAATGGGCTACAGAATAGTAAATACTTTTAGGTACAGGTGAGTCATTATAGCACCGTCTTGAGAAATGGGAAGAGAACCAAAATATGCAGTTCTTATTCAATGAAGTACATTACATTTTCAGTGAGCCGCCAACATACTTTGTTCTTCAATTTCAGCTGCCATTGTGTTGATATAGGACACATAAAGAAGAAAATACTGCATGATTCAAAAAATACATGATTATACCTCTCTCTTTCTTTAACTCTCGCTTCAGTGCAGTAGGGACTTGGCAGGGGAAGGGGGGTCCAGGTGGTAGGTGGTATTCCCACAGGAGAGGTCCCATGGTGGGGCTGATGGATGACTCACTGTACCCTCTCTCTGGGTGTCTCCAGAATCAACCTAACTTCATCTCCTCCTGCTGTTAGAATAGGACAATGATTAACATCCTGGCCACCGGCAAGTACCACAGAAACACACTTTCAGGGCACCAGTTTGAGGAGCTCAGGTTGGTAGGAGAGCTTGCTTTAAACACTGACTAGCGTGAAAAGAGCAATCAGAGCATTGAGAGTGGTGGAGACAGAACTGCAGTGAGTATGAGAGTTGAATATCCAAAAGACAAACTGATCAAACCTACATGTACATTTAGAGTAACTTTGGGTGAACTCCTGAGGTGTTGTTCGCCTACTGATATGATGAGGCAGGCAGCCAATTAGAGTGGAGAGATGGTGTGGACTGATTAGCAGGCCACAGGTGAAGAGGACGGGGGGGGGGGGGGGGCACAAGCAAGGGGTGGGCACTAGGGGGAATATATTTAAGTGGATCACAGGAAATCAAACCAGCTCATTAATTTATAGCCTTGTGTGTCACTTGTTACTGCAGAGCGGATCCTCATTCTGATGTTTTACATTTAGACCTAGACTGAGCTCTGACTGGGAGAACTGATCAGCCTCATTATAAATCTGCAGTCAGATGATCGCCCAATCAGATGATCCCACAATCAGTCAGTCGGTAATCATTTTTCGTTTGTATAACGCCTGGCTGTCACAGAGTCATTGAGCACAGGCCCAGGTATGAATAGTCAAACCCAGAGACGACATATTATGATGAGCCCTGATCGGCCCACGTTTCAGACCTCATTAAAAACTGAAAGTCATACTGCAGGTTGAAAAAATATTAAACAATGTGAGGATAAATGAATGCATTAGCACAGAAAATCAAAAATGTTTTCTAGAATGTAAGATAACTTTTCTTTGTGATCAAATGAATGATAAGCCAGACAATGGCAACGCGGATCTTGGTGCAGTGAAGTTCAAGTGCAGTTCAACACTTGCAACGTAGATCAATGTGTGCTGCAAACCAATGTAAACGTACCGACATTTTGAATTTTTAAACTGCCATTGAAGTCTCCATCATCCAGACGGTGAAACCCATATCTGCTGCTGGCAACTATGTTCCGTTTTTTTACATTTGTTTTCGTGGTGGATTTCTGCCATGAACAACAAAACAACACAAAGGAACTAACTAGGGAGAAGCTGACACACTAAATACCTAGGGGGAGAGAGAGGAGAATGTTTTAAGTGTGTTTAAACCCAAACAATGTGTTGTTTTTTTTGTTTCACCGAATATAATAAATATAATAACTTTAATCCCTGAGTATTCACAAGAGTGCTCATTAATTCCGTCTCCATGGAGACCAGCACATTAGCACCACAAACAGGGATCAAAACAACACAATGTTTATCTCTGTCCCTCTGTCACTCTCCCACAATGCAACCCAATAAACACCCAGACAAAAAAAATAGAACAAAGACTGTGTGAGGATGATGGAGAATTACCCACCTAGAAAAGTCTAATACAAACATCAGGAGGGATGTGATTAAACATAATCTGCCATATACTCATTATTAAGGTTGTTTTCACGGTCAAATCGTTTGTTTGCTAAATCACGAGATGGAACGACCTTTGTTGACGTGGTTGCGATGAGAACAAAATCAGATCATGTGCACAAATACACGATTATGTGTTTACCACTGAGGCACGCACAGTGGTAGATGAACTGATATTCAACACACACACGGGTTTGAGGGTGATTGGTAACCCGTCCGTCGGTCTGTCTGTGTGGGATGAAAGATTAGAGGAGGTAGGACTGGCCCACACCTGAGGAACGGGAGGGAGAAGGTCACCAATTAAAAGCCCAGTCACTAACCAGATGTGCCACAGGCAGAGGTCAGAGTTCAAAGATAGTTAGTACTTGAATTATGCATTTCACTGACTCTGGCTCAACCGTCACCCAAGGGCCACACACTCACACATATCACACATACTGTACATGCACACACACCTTAGAACTCTACTAATGAGTGTAGGTGGGGAGGCATCAAAGGTGAGGTTATTAATACTCCAAGGCTTCACTTAATATTTCAGTGAGAGTAAAACTCTGCTAACATTCTCAATGAAGGTAAATCACATAGACCATTAACAGACCTGCTGCGTTCAAATAGTTTGGAAATAGACAAATGTATCACATACTTTGATGGTTTGATTGAATCTGCCTGGAGTACTAGATGAGCGGGATTTGCCCGTTTGTCACTATTCCATTGGTTCCATTGTGCAAGGCCAGCTCAATAAAACCAAACAAAATGCTTTAAAATATTTTGGGAAATCAAATACTATTTGAACCCAGGTCTGTTATCAAAGACCGTTGTACAGGCCACTTGTCACCTAAAACACTCACAAACTCTTACAGATGCACAATCGAGAGCATCCTGTCAGGCTGTATCACCGGCTGGTATGGCAACTGCACCTTCCTCACACAACGCATCAACGGGGGGCAAACTACCTGCCTCCAGGACATCTACAGCGCCCGATGTCACAGGAAGGCCAAAAAGATAATCAAGGACAACAACCACCCGAGCCATTGCCTGAACACCACACTATCATCCAGAAGGTGAGGTCAGTACAGGTGCATCAAATCTGGGACCGAGAGACTGAAAAACAGCTTCTATCTCAAGGCCATCAGACTGTTAAACAGCCACCACTAACATAGAGAGGCTGCTGTCAACATACCGACTCAAATCTCCAGTCACTTTAAATAACGACACTTTAATAATGTTAACATATCCAACATCACTCATCTCATATGTACAGTGGGGCAAAAATGTATTTAGTCAGCCACAAATTGTGCAAGTTCTCCCACTTAAAAAGATGAGAGAGGCCTGTAATTTTAATCATAGGTACACTTCAACTATGACAGACAAAATGAAGGGGAAAAAAAACAGAAGATCACATTGTAGGATTTTTTATGAATTTATTTGCAAATTATGGTGGAAAATAAGTATTTGGTCAATAACAAAAGTTTATCTCAATACTTTGTTATATACCCTTTGTTGGCAATGACAGAGGTCAAACGTTTTCTGTGTCTTCACAAGGTTTTCACACACTGTTGATGGTATTTTGGCCCATTCCTCTATGTAGATCTCCTCTAGAGCAGTGATGTGGCAACACAGACTTTCAACTCCCTCCAAAGATTTTCTATGAGGTTGAGATCTGGAGACTGGCTAGGGCACTCCAGGACCTTGAAATGCTTCTTACGAAGCCACTCATTTGTTGCCCAGGCGGTGTGTTTAGGATCATTGTCGTACTGAAAGACCCAGCCACGTTTCATCTTCAATGCCCTTGCTGATGGAAGGAGGTTTTCACTCAAAATCTCACAATACATGGCCCCGTTCATTCTTTCCTTTACACGGATCAGTCGCCCTGGTCCCTTTGCAGAAAAACAGCCCAAAGCATGATGTTTCCACCCCCATGCTTCACAGTATGTATGGTGTTCTTTGGAAGCAACTTAGCATTCTTTGTCCTCCAAACACGACGAGTTGAGTTTTTACCAAAAAGTTCTAATTTCTGACCATATGACATTCTCCCAATCTTCTTCTGGATCATCCAAATGCTCTCTAGCAAACTTTAGACGGGCCTGGACATGTACTGGCTTAAGCAGGGGGACACGTCTGGCACTGCAGGATTTGAGTCCCTGGCGGCGTAGTGTGTTACTGATGGTAGGCTTTGTTACTTTGGTCCCAGCTCTCTGCAGGTCATTCACTAGGTCCCCCTGTGTTGTTCTGGGATTTTTGCTCACCGTTCTTGTGATCATTTTGACCCCACGGGATGAGATCTTGTGTGGAGCCCCAGATCGAGGGAGATTATCAGTGGTCTTGTATGTCTTCCATTTCCTAATAATTGCTCTCACAGTTGATTTCTTCAAACCAAGCTGCTTACCTATTGCAGATTCAGTCTTCCCACCCTGGTGCAGGTCTACAATTTTGTTTCTGGTGTCCTTTGACAGCTCTTTGGTCTTGGCCATAGTGGAGTTTGGAGTGTGACTGTTTGACATTGTGGACAGGTGTCTTTTATACTGATAACAAGTTCAAACAGGTGCCATTAATACAGGTAACGAGTGGAGGACAGAGGAGCCTCTTAAAGAAGAAGTTACAGGTCTGTGAGAGCCAGAAATCTTGCTTGTTTGTAGGTTACCAAATACTTATTTTTCACCATAATTTGCAAATAAATTCATAAAAAATCCTACAATGTGATTTTCTGGATTTTTTTCTTTATCATTTTGTCTGTCATAGTTGAAGTGTACCTATGATGAAAATTACAGGCCTCTCTCATCTTTTTAAGTGGGAGAACTTGCACAATTGGTGGCTGACTAAATACTTTTTTGCCCCACTGTATATACTGCTTGTAATGCTCCGGGTGTCATTGGTGTGAAGTCAGACGCAGGAAACAGAGAGTGCAATACTGTGCTCTTTAATGCACTCACGCAACACTGGGTGCTCAAAACCAAATGCCCCAAACACGGGGGACGAAAACAGTACAGCAGAATACACGACCAGGACCAAACACGTTCCTCTACGACATAACCGAAGGTCACAACAATTAATCCCGCACAAAGAAACAGGCGGGCCGGCTGTCTAATAAAGCCCAACTAATAACTCACTAACAGATGCTAACAATAAACATACAAGGAGGGGGAGAAAAGACAATCAGTGGCAGCTAATAGGCCGGCGACGACGACCGCTGAGCGCCACCCGACCGGGAAGGAGAGCCATCCTCGGTCGGACTCGTGACACTGCTCTATACCATCTACTGCATCTTGCCTATGCCGAATGGCCATCGCTCATCCATGTATTTATATGTTCATATTCTTATTCATCCCTTACATTTGTGTGTATTAGGTAGTTGTTGTGAATTTGTTAGATCACTTGTTAGATATTACTGCATGGTCAGAACTAGAAGCACAAGCATTTCGCTACACGCATTGATTTATTTTTTATATTTCATCTTTATTTAACCAGGTAGGCCAGATGAGAACAAGTGCTCATTTACAACTGCGATCTTGCCAAGATAAAGCAAAGCAGTGCAACACAAACAACAACACAGAGTTACACATGGAATAAACAAACATACAGTCAATAACACAATAGAATATTCTACATATATTGTGTCAAATGAGGTAAGACAATGGAGGTAAGGGAATAAATGGGCTATAGAGTGATAGATGTGCAGAAGATGAATGTGCAAGTAGAGATACTGGAGTGAAAAGGAGCTAAATAAATAAATAACAGCATGGGGATGAGGTACAGTAGTTGGATGGGCTTTTACAGATGGGCTATGTACAAGTGCAGGGATCTATGAGCTGCTCTGATGGCTGGTGCTTAAAGTTAGAGAGATGGATATGAGTCTCCAGCTTCAGGGATTTTTGGAATTCTTTCCAGTTATTAGCAGCAGAGAACTGGAAGGAAAAGCGGCCAAAGTAGGAATTGGCTTTGGGGGTGACCAGTGAAATATACCTGCTGGAGCTCGTGATACGGGTGGGTGCTGCTATGGTGACCAGTGAGCTGAGATAAGGCGGGGCTTTACCTAGCAAAGACTTATAGATGACCTGGAGCCAGTGGGTTTGGCGACGAATATGAAGCGAGGGCCAGCCAACGAATCATACAGGTCGCAGTGCTGGGTAGTATATGGGGCTTTGGTGACATAACGGATGGCACTGTGATAGACTGCATCCAATTTGCTGAATAGAGTGTCGGAGGCTATTTTGTAAATGACGCTATTTTGTAAAGTTTTACGAGGGTATGTTCGGCAGCATGAGCAAATGATGCTTTGTTGCGAAATAGGAAGACAATTCTAGATTTAATTTTGGATTGGAGATGCTTAATATGAGTCTGGAAGGAGAGTTTTCAATCTAACCAGACACTTAGGTATTTGTAGCTGTTCACATATTCTAAGTCAGAACCGTCCAGAGTAGTGATGCTGGACGGGAGGGAAGGTGCGGGCAGAAATTGGTTGAATATAGCATTCATTTAGTTTTACTTGCATTTAAGAGCAGTTGGAGGCCGTGGAAGGAGTGTTGTATGGCATTGAAGCTCATCTGGAGGTTAGTTAACACAGTGTCCAATGAAGGGCCAAAAGTATACAGAATGGTGTCATCTGCGTAGAGGTGGATCAGAGAATCACCAGCAGCAAGAGCGGCATCATTGACTTATACAGAGAAAAGAGTCGGCCTGAGAATTGAAGCCTGTGGCACCCCATAGAGACTACCAGAGGTCCGGACAACAGGCCCTCCAATTTGACACACTGAACTCTATCTGAGAAGTAGTTGGTGAACCAGGCAAGGCAGTCATTTGAGAAACCAAGGCTGTTGAGTCTGCTGATAAGAATGTGGTGATTGACAGAGTCGAAAGCCTTGGCCAGGTCGATGAATACAGCTGCACAGTATTGTCTCTTATCGATGGTGGTTATGATATCATTTTAGGACCTTGACCGTGGCTGAGGTGTTTGTTAAATTGGTGTTCAAAGACCTTAGAAAGGCAGGGTAGGATAGATATAGGTCTGTAACAGTGTGGGGCTAGAGTGTCTCCCCTTTGAAGTGGGTGATGGCCGCTGCAGCTTTCCAATCTTTGGGGATCTCAGATGATACAAAAGAGAGGTTGAACAGGCTAGTAATAGGGGTTGCAACATTTGCAGCGGATAATTTTAGAAAGAGAGGGTCCAGATTGTCTAGCCCAGCTGATTTGTGGGGTCCAGATTTTGCAGCTCTTTCAGAACATCAGCTATCTGAATTTGGGTGAAGGAGAAATGGGGAGGCTTGGGAAAGTTACTGTGGGGGTTGCAGGGCTGTTGACCGGGGTAGGGGTAGCCAGGTGGAAAGCATGACCAGCCATAGAGAAATGCTTATTTCAATTATCGTGGATTTATCGGTGGTGACAGTTTCCTAGCCTTAGTGCAGTGGGCAGCTGGGAGGAGGTGCTCTTATTCTCCATGGACTTTATAGTGTCCCCAAATGTTTTGGAGTTTGTGCTACAGGATGCAAATTTATGTTTGAATAAGCTAGCCTTTGCTTTCGTCACTGCCTGTGTATATTGTTTCCTAACTTCCCTGAAAAGTTGCATATCACGGTGGCTATTCGATGCTAATGCAGTACGCCACAGGATGTTTTTGTGCTGGACAAGGGCAGACAGGTCTGGACTGAACCAAGGGCTATATCTGTTCCTGGTTCTACATTTTTTGAATGGGGCATGCTTATTTAAGATGGTGAGGAAAGCTCTTTTAAAAAATAACCAGCCATCCTCTACTGACGGAATGAGGTCAATATCCTCCCAGGATACCAAGGCCAGGTCGATTAGAAAGGCCTGCTCGCTGAAGTGTTTTAGGGAGCGCTTGACAGTGATGAGGGGTGGTCGTTTGACCGCTGACTCATTACGGATGCAGGCAATGAGGCAGTGATCGCTGAGATCATGGTAAAAGACAGCAGAGGTGTATTTGGAGGGAAGGTTGGTTAGGATGATATCTATGAGGGTGCCCAAGTTTACGGATTTGGGGTTGATAATTGCTGTGAGATTGAGGGCATTTAGCTTAGATTGTAGGACGGTCGGGGTGTTAAACATGTCCCAGTTTAGGTCACCTAACAGTACGAGCTCTGACGATAGTTGGGGGGCAATCAATTCACATATGGTGTCCAGGGTACAGCTGGGGGCAGAATGTGATCTATAGCAAGGGCAACGCTGAGAGACTTGTTTCTGGAAAGGTGAAAAAAGTAGAAGCTCAAATTTGGGCACAGACCTGGATAGTATGACAGGACTCTACAGGCTATCTCTACAGTAGAATGCATCTCCACCCCCTTTAGCAGAAAATGTTATAGTTAGGGATGGAAATATCAGGGTTTTGGTGGCCTTCCTAAGCCAGGATTCAGATACGGCTAGGACATCCGGGTTGGCAGACTGTACTAAAGCAGTGAATAAAACAAACTTAGGGAGGAGGCTTCTAATGTTAACATGCTTGAAACCACGGCTTTTACGGTTACAGAAGTCAACAAATGAGAGAGCCTGGGGAATGGAAGAGGAGCTAGGCACTGCAGGGCCTCGATTGAACTCTACATCAGCAGAGGAACAGAGGAGTAGGATAAGGGTACGGCTAAAGGCTATAAGAACTGGTCGTCTAGTGTGTTCGGAACAGAGAGTAAAAGGAGCAGGTTTCTGGGCACGGAAGAATAGATTGAAGGCATAATGTACAGACAAGGGTATTGTAGGATGTGAATACAGTGGAGGTAAACCTAGGCATTGAGTGACGATGAGAGAGGTATTGTCTCAAGAGACACCATTTAAACCAGGTGATGTCACCGCATGTGTGGGAGGTTGAACAAAAGGGTTAGCTAAGGCATATTGAGCAGGACTGGAGGTTACGTCGGCAGACCAGTCATGATGGATCGGCAGGATTCCATGTGGTAAAAGGGTCCAGGCCAATTAGCAGCTAACAGTTCCGATATGCTCTCGACAGCGAGCGGGCCGCGGCTGGCAGGCTAGCAGATGGGGATTCAGGGGACATCGGGACAGAGGACCCTGTTGAAAATCACCTCGGGCGGATTACGTCAATAGACCAGCGAAGGATCGGCGGGGCTCCGTATCGGCAGTAAAAGGGGTCCAGGCCAATTGGCAAAATAAGTATTGTAGCCCAAGGAGTGGCTGATGGACCTCTTCATCTACCCGGGAGACGGGCCTAGCATAGGCTAGCTCCAGGCTAATTGGTGCTTCCTTCGGGACAGAGACGTTAGCCAGGAGTTGCCACTCGGGTAGCATCTAGCTAGCTGCGATGATCCAGGTGAAAAGGTTCAGAGCTTGCGGTAGGAATCCGGAGATCTGGGGAAAAAGAGTCCGGTACGCTCTGGGTTGAATGGCGCTGTGCAGACTGGTAGGAGTTGTCCTGGCTAAAGGTTAGCTGATAACCACTAGCAGTGGCTAGCTGACTACTAGCTAGTAGCTAGTTAGCTGGCTAGCTTCTGTAGGAGGTTCCGGTTCTAGAAAATAGCAGATCCATACCACATTGGGTGAGGAGTTTGAGTTGGAGGTTAAAAAATATTTTTGAAATATATATGAAATATATGTGAAGAAAATGTGAATAGAAAATATATATAAAAAATAAAAAATATATAACCATGTGTATGTGACCAATATAATTGTATTTGATTTGATTTGATGGTGCATTGGACTACTCTATCAGTCTGTGTGTTTTGGTGTGTCGCTGACTGTGTATGGTAGTTCATGTTGATGACTACTTGGGTTGTTGAAATGATGATGGGAGGTCATATTCTCTCCACTTTCCCTCAAATTACCTCCACGTCCTTTTGGGTGTCATTAAAAAGCTATTCCCCAATATGTCACTCACAGACACACCGTATGGTTGGCATTAACAATGAAAGCAATGAAAAAAGAGCTCTTAGTTCATTATCATTTGAGTGAGGCGAGGATTATCAGTCTTCAGTGCCTCTTGATTTATCCTTTCCTCTCCACCTCTCTCCTTTCCTTCTCTGTCACTATTCTTCAGTCCAAGGCAGGGCTAACACAGGAATGCATGTTTAATTAGTTGTATTAGTTGTATGTATATGGTATACACCGTCTAACGAAATGCTTACTTGCAGGTTACTTCTCGACAACGCAACAACAATAAGAAATAATAAAAGATAAGAACATGAACATAAAGTAAATGGCTCAGTAGAATAGAATAAACATATTAGCATAAGTATAACACAGGAACAATTTATAGTCCAATATTTACACCCTTATTAGATAAAGGGGAATTGGAGTGCAAAGTTTTTAAATCGTGCTGTATTAGCAATGCTAAATAAGGGTGTGGTAGCAGCAATTGTTGTGTGCGTGTAGCTGCAATGTGTGTGTGTGTGTGTGTGTGTGTGTGTGTGTGTGTGTGTGTGTGTGTGTGTGTGTGTGTGTGTGTGTGTGTGTGTGTGTGTGTGTGTGTGTGTGTGTGTGTGTGAGTGCATGTGTGTACTATGGTGTGGAGAGTCAGTCCAGTTCAGCAGTCTGATGGCTTGTGATAGAAACTGTTTCTGAACCTGTTGGTATCAGGGGACAAGGGGGTGACAGTTCACTGGACACGATGGCAACACCCACCCGTAGCACGCGCTCCAGCAGGTGTATCTCACTGATCATCCCTAAAGCCAACACCTAATTTGGCCGCCTTTCCTTCCAGTTCTCTGCTGCCTGTAACTGGAACGAATTTCAAAAATCATTGAAGTTGGAGACTTTTATCTCCCTCACCAACTTTAAACATCTGCTATCTGAGCAGCTAACCGATCGTTGCAGCTGTACATAGTCCATCGGTAAATAGCCCACCCAATTTATCTACCTCATCCCCATACTGTTTTTATTTATTTACTTTTCTGCTCTTTTGCACACCAGTATCTCTACCTGCACATGACCATCTGATCATTTATCACTCCAGTGTTAATCTGCTAAATTGTAATTATTAGCTTACCTCCTCATGCCTTTTGCACACTGTGTATATAGACTCTTTTTCTTCTTTTTCTTTTTTTTATACTGTGTTATTGACTTGTTTATTGTTTACTCCATGTGTAACTCTGTGTTGTTGTCTTTTCACACTGCTATGCTTTATCTTGGCCAGGTCGCAGTTGTAAATGAGAACTTGTTCTCAACTAGCCTACCTGGTTAAATAAAGGTGAAATAAAAAAATTAAAATGATTTAAACACTGTTTTGCAATGAAGGTCTGCAGTAGCCTTAACAGCACTCTATAGGGTAGCACCATGGTATAGCCGGAGGACAGCTAGCTTCCATCCTCCTCTGGGTACATTGATCTCAATACAAAACCTAGGAGGCTCGTGGTTCTCACCCCCTTCCATAGACTTACACAGTAATTATGACAACTTCTGGAGGATGTCCTCCAACCTATCATAGCTCTTGCAGCATGAACTGACATGTTGTCATACACTACTGATGTACATAAATACAGCCCCTGGAAAATATAGCACCTGAGAAATACAGCCCCTGTGAGAGTAAATGCAGCAATTTATCTCTTCATTTTGTCAGAGAAGCTTCTCAATCAGAGAGACTCTGTCCAGAAGGAACTCAATGAGCGCTACTGTCAATAGACAGGCATGAATTTCCCCTGCTTTCACATTTCAAATGGATCCAGGAGAGGTTTGTTCTTACACTAACATCTAAAGGTTGTGACATTAAAGGTTGCGTTAGGATGTCGGTGTAGGGTGTAGGGGGTAACCTACGAGAGGACAAGGGGGTGACAGAGAGGTCTAGTAGAGAGAGGCAGTGGGTGTCTAGCATGTTAAAGGTTCTGAGTATAGCAAGGCTGTGGGGGGGGGGGATAGGAGAGAGGAGAGGACAAAGTGGGTGACAGGATGTGGCTGAGAAAAGTGTATTGTCTGTCATCTTGAAGGTCACGGGTGCCATCTTTGATTAGCAGAGTTTGGTCACTGTGTGTGTGTGTATTGTGTGTGTGTGTGTGTGTGTGTGTTTACACGTGTGTGTGTATGCAAGTGATCTGTGTGTCTGTGTGTCGGTTTGTGTGTCTCAGTCTGTGTGGGTTTGTGTGTGTCGGAAATCAGAATAATTTCCTGCTGCAAGGCACAGGCTGTCAGCACAATTGATGGGAACCCAATTAGTTTCTTTTTCACATTTAATTTCTCCTTTTGTGGCACTGCAAATTGTCAGCTGCCTTCCTCCGTGCCACGACCATGCCGCGCCTCCTTTTAATAGACTTTCCTTATCACTATCTGAGGGCAGAAGGGAAGAATGTAATGGATAGAGCAGCCAATTAGATACATCCATATCCTTCTTTATAACACAGCCTCTGTTTATCATCTGTTTATTATCTAGATCCTGACATTAAGATTATTCTGAGCTTGTTTGTTTGTTTCCAGGAAGCAAAATATAGTGTTGATTTGATCCACTTTAGAGTTGAAACCCTTTGCTTTGATCGCATATCATTTGAGATTCTGTATACGGATGTTTTAGGGGCACGAAAACTTCCAAAACATCCAAAACATAATGAGCCTTAATACATATTGTTGGCAATTGTTTCTGTGTTTTTCTGTTTCTGTCTGTGTCTGGGTTCATCTGGTATGTGTGTGTTTGTGTGGGTGTGTACAGGGCCTTGACTTTTCCACATTTTGTTGTGTTACAGCCTGAAATGTATTGAATAGAGATTTGTTTGTCACTGGCCTACACACAATACCCCATGATGTCAAAGTGGAATTGTGTTTTTTAGAAACATTTTTGAGTGAAAAACAAAATGAAAAGCTGTAATGTTTAATTAAAAGACAATACAGCTATTCTCAATTGCTTAGACACAACTTTAAAAACTCACACCCAACGGTACAAACATCTAACTTCTGGGTCCCAATTCAAACTTTGCCCTCAGACAACACACACAAGCTGTCAAAAACACAGACTACATGACTGTCTGTTACACACTGGAGGGATTCATTCAAAACACTGCTACCAAAATGTTTAGAATAGGTTTTCAGAGAAATAGTTTGGAACTTTGTAAAATCACTGCACAACCGCCAAGCAATTCAGAAATGGGGAATATGCTGGCAAAAGAAAAGAATGGTGAACCTGGGGTGGTCATTGAACCAGGCGCAAACCAGAGCAGCCCGATGGAAACTCACGTGATACCAAATGACAACATATTGGGCTTGCTTTGGTTGCCCTGGCTCCCCTTCCTGTTGAATAATGTTATTGTGCAGCTGATCTAGAAATTGAAGGAGTTGTGCCATATCGTATGGACCCACTTTGACATGTCGGTGGAGGACGCCATGATTGTTGATGGCTGCACATAGGGTGACGCTGCCTCCCCTCTGACCAGGAACTTGTATGGTGGCACGGTGGCCAATGATGTTGCGCCCCCTTTTGCACCTTTTTTGTTAGGTTGAACCATGCCTCATCGATGAAGATGTATTCCTGTGGGTCAGCCATGGCATCAAGCTCAAAGACTCTCTACAGAAGTCAAAAAACACACATTTTACTGTTCTATAAATACAGTACTGTAGTGTACTACTGTACTGGAATGAAAGATTGTGTACTGCAGTTACTGTAACACATTACTATACAGTACTGTATTGATATGCTGGAGAGATAGGCCATACTCTACATACTGTAAAAATTATGTACCGTATAGCAACTACCTGCACATATTGGAATCGATGCTCCTTAACCTCTTACACTTATGGTGGCGCTATTTCATTTTTGGAAGAAAAACGTTCCCGTTTTAAACAAGATATTTTGTCACAAAAAGATGCTCGACTATGCATATAATTGCTACTGTTCGAAAGAAAACACTCTGACGTGTCCAGAAATACAAATATCTTCTCTGTGCGTGCCCTAGAACGTGAGCTTCAGGCAAAACCAAGATGACTTGGCATCCAGGAAATGACAAGGATTTTTGAGGCTCTGTCTTTCATGATCTCCTTATATGGCTGTGAACGCAAGAGGAATGAGTCTGCCCTTTCTGTCGTTTCCCCAAGGTGTCTGCAGCATTGTGACGTATTTGTAGGCAGATCGTTGGAAGATTGACCATAAGAGACCACATTTACCACGTGTCCGCCCGGTGTCCTGCGCCGAAATTGGTGCGCAAAAGTCACCTGCCAGTATTTTTCCATGGGGCACAGAGAGAGAAGCAAGCTTCCACGAACTGCATGTCAATGAAGAGATATGTGAAAAAACACCTTGAGGATTGATTCCAAACAACGTTTGCCATGTTTCGGTCGATATTATGTAGTTAATCCGGAAAAGTTTCACGTTGTAGGTGACTGCATTTTCGGTTCGTTTCGGTAGCCAGGCGCAATGTAGAAAACGGAACGATTTCTCCTACACACAGACGCTTTCAGGAAACACTGCGCATCTGGTATGTGGCTGGGAGTCTCCTCATTGAAAACATCAGAAGCTCTTCAAAGGTAAATGATTTTATTTATTTGGTTATCTGGCTTTTGTGAAAATGTTGCGTGCTACATGCTACACAAAATGCTATGCTAGCTTTGCATACTCTTACACAAATTAGTCAATTTCTATGGTTCAAAAGCATATTTTGAAAATCTGAGATGACAGTGTTGTTAAGAAAAGGCTAAGCTTGAGAGCAAACGCATTATTTTAATTTTATTTGCGATTTTCAGAAATCGTTAACGTTGCGTTATGCTAATGAGCCTGAGGCTTAGTCACAATCCCGGATCCGGGATGGGGAGTTTCAAGAGGTTAACTCTGTTTGAATTCCTTTCAAAAGGCACACGATACAGCTGCTTTGTCCTTATGTGGTTCTTCTGAATGATCCGGTCAATTGTGGAAATTCCACTGGATGTCAGAAGGTGAATTCACCAATTTGTAAGTCGCTCTGGATAAGAGCGTCTGCTAAATGACTTAAATGTAATGTAAATGAAATGCTGATGCTGTCAATTCCTTGGAAGACGACCTGGTATTCAACTATTTGGGTTTGAATTTCCCTCAAAAGGCCCATTATTGGCAATCACCATATTCACCAGGGCAGTCTCCTGCTGAGCTGTGAGAAGTCTCCGCCTACCTCCAATAGATGGCCGCCTCTCAGTTCTGCAAAAATGAATTAACTGTGGTAAAAACTACACTGAGAACAATGTGGAGATTCAGTCTATATGCACTACAAAATTACATGTATCACGGTAACAACGAGGCAAATTACCTGTTTTCCCTTCTGAAAGTACAGACAATGGATGCATCTGTGTAATGGCTTAGGTGCGGACTCCGGCCGCAAAACCTGAACCTATAGGGGAAGGCCTGGGTGGGCATTTCTCCACGGTGGCGGCTCTGGTGAGTGACGTAGACCCCGCTCCACCTCTGGCTTGGCCCACTTAGGTGGCGCCCCTAGAGCGGGGACTCTCGCCGCCGATGGAGCGGGGACTCTCGACCCTCGTAGAGAGCCGATGGGCAGCTCTGGACGCTCCAGACAGGAGGGCGCCTCTGGACGCTCCGGACTGAAGGGCGCCTCTGGACACTCCGGACCGAAGGGCACCTCTGGACGCTCTGGACCGAAGGGCGCTTCTGGACGCTCCGGACCAAAGGGCGCCTCTGGACACTCCGGACCGAAGGGCGCCTCTGGACGCTCTGGACCGAAGGGAGCTTCTGGACGCTCCAGACCAAAGGGCGCCCCTAGACGCTCCGAACCGAAGGGCACCTCTGGACGCTCCGGACCGAAGGGCGCCTTTGGACGCTCCGGACTGAAGGGCGACACTGGAGGCTCCGGACCAAAGGGGGCCTCTGGATGCTCCGGACCGAAGGGCACCTCTGGAGGAGACACAGAGACAGCCTGGTGCGTGGGGCTGCCACATGGCCCACCAGGCTGGGGAGACCTACAGGAGGCCTGGTGCGTGGAGGAGGCACCGGATGAACCGGGGGGAGCACTGGAGCTCTGGTGCACAGCCTTGGCACCACTCCTCCAGGCTGAATGCCCACTTTAGCCCGGCCCTTCCAGAGTGCAGGCACAAGTCGAACCGGGCTGTGGGGGAGCACTGGAGATCTGGTGTTTAACACTCGCACCTCTCCCAATGCCCACTTTTGCCCGGCACTGGCAGAGCGCAGGCATAGGGAGAACTGAACCCTCTCACCGCCCCGGAGACACAGTACGCAGAGACGGCGCAGGATACCCTGGGCCGAAACGGCGCACCGCACCGCATAACATGGTACCTGACCAGTACCACGCTGCTTCCGGTAAGCACGGGGAGTTGGCTCAGGTCTATCGCCTGACTCCGCCAATCTCCCCATGTGCCACCCCCAAAAAAATGTTTTGGGGCTGCCTCTCGTGCCTGCTGCGCTGCCTTGCCTCATATCGCCGCCTCTCAGCTTTAGCTGCCTCGAGTTCTTCCTTCGGGCAGCGATATTCCCCAGCCTGTCTGCAGGGTCCCTGTCCGTCCGATATCTCCTCCCAAGTCCAGGAGTCCTGAAGTCTCTGCTCCTCCATACCACGCTGCTTGTTCCGCTTGTGGTGGTTGGTAGTTCTGTCACGATCCTCTTCCTGTAAATGACTGGACCAAAGCGCAGCGTGGTACATGTTCATAATATTTTATTAAATCAGAACACTTGAACAAAAAGAACAAAGAGGAAAACGAACAGTTCTGTTAGGAAACTAAACCATACAGAAAACAACTACCCACAAAAATCCTGAGGGAAAAAGCTACCTAAGTATGGTTCCCAATCAGAGACAATGATAGACAGCTGTCCTTGATTGAGAACCATACCTGGCCAATACAAAGAAATACAAAAACATAGAAAAGAGAACATAGAATGCCCACCAAAGTCACACCCTGACGAAACCAAAATAGAGACATAAAAAGCTCTAAGGTCAGGGCGTGACAGATATTAGGAAGGAATCAACTTGGTAGGGATAAAAACACAGCAAACAGGGGACATAGAAGGCAGAGTATGTGGGTATGTACCAGTGAATATCTGTGGGGGAGTGTGGTTGTGATGGAAGATGGGGTGTGTGTTTTTGTGATTGGAAAGTGTGGTGAGTTAAGTGAGTGAAAGAGGAAAATGGTTGCAAATGCCAGAGCCCATGTGTGTCTGCAGGCAGGAGTAGTGACAGATAGAGTTTTCAATTTTGTACAGATAAGGGACATACATTTAAGAAATAAATAACAAAATAGTCTATTTATTTATTGTCCTATCATGATGGAATGGTCCCCAATGCTATACCCTAGACACCCACCTGAGCAACCCACACACTAAGGAGAAGTCCTCATCTCTTTTATAGGCCTAGTGAAAATACCCTATTTGCAGCCAAGACAGAAATATGAACGTGGTCAGAGACCCACTAAGCTGCATCACCCCCTCAAGAGTCTGAGCCTGCCTTGGAGGGTTGATCCAACAAAGCCAAAGCCCCTGGGTGTGTGTGCATAATATACAAGGAATTTTTCAAACGCTGCTAATGAGTACCTTGACGACTTTGTACCTAGCCGCTGGAAATTCCGGTGGAGACCCCCACCTAAGTAGTGGCAGTGCTGGCAACACTAGCTGCAGTAACCTATGGAGAGGGGGTCACACTCAGACAATCAGAGAGGGGGAGAATCATTGTGGACCTGGCGGCACAAAATAATCAAACTGTTTGACTGCTCAGAGATGCTTGAGGAAATGGTCACAACAGGGGACCAGCATGTGTGTGTTTCAGGGAAAGGTGTGAATCTGAGCTCCATCAGTTAGGACTTGAAATTAGTTAAGCAAATCTCCCCATTCTTGCTCAGTTTTGCATGCCTTCTCAATCAGCTAAAACTGTATGCATTCACACATCATGTCTTCTCCTGAGTTGGGCTCGGGGATAGAACAAATGTTGAACATATAAGCTTGTGGTTGTTTGTGGGGGAAGGGTGGGGAGAGTGTGTGTATGTATCCTACATCTGTTGCTAAGGGATAATGACGTTAGGGACAGTATAGGATGAATCACAATAATTGTTTGCCAAAATAATAACTGCTTGCCAAAAAAATAGAAATATAGGATTGAAGTCAGTGCTTTGTGATGGCCACTCCAATAACTTGACTTTGTTGTCCTTAAACCATTTTGCCACAACTTTGGAAGTATTCTTGGGGTCATTGTCCATTTGGAAGACCCATTTGCGACCAAGCTTTAACTTCCTGACTGATGTTTTGAGATGTTGCTTCAATATATCCACGTAATTTTCCTTTCTCATGAAGCCATCTATTTTGTGTACCAGTCCCTCCTGCAGCAAAGCACCCCCACAACATGATGCTGCTACCCCCGTGCTTCACGGTTGGGATGGTGTTCTTAGGCTTGCAAGCCACCCCCTATTTCCTACAAACATAACGATGGTCATTATGGCCAAACAGTTCTATTTCTGTTTCATCAGACCAGAGGACATTTCTCCAAAAAGTACGATCTTTGTCCCCATGTGCAGTTGCAAACCGTAGTCTGGCTTTTTTCTGGCAGTTTTGGAGCAGTGACTTCTTCCTTGCTGAGCAGCCTTTCAGGTTATGTCGATATAGGACTCGTTTGACTGTGGATATAGATACTTTTGTACCTGTTTCCTCCAACATCTTCACAAGGTCCTTTGCTGTTCTGGGATTGATTTGCACTTTTCACACCAAAGTACGTTAATCTCTAGGAGACAGAACGCGTCTCCTTTCTGAGCGGTATGATGGCTGCGTGATCCCATGGTGTTTATACTTGCGTACTATTGTTTGTACAGATGAACGTGTACCTTCAGGCATTTGGAAATTGCTCCCAAGGATGAACCAGACTTGTGGAGGTCGACAATTTCTTTATGGGGTCTTGGCTGATTTATTTTTATTTTCTCATGATGTCAAGCAAAGAGGCACTGAGTTTGAAGTTAGGCCTTGAAATACATCCACAGGTACACCTCCAATTGACTCAAATGATGTCCATTAGCCTTTTCTGGAATTTTCCAAGCTGTTTAAAGACACAGTCAACTTAGTGTATGTAAACTTATGACCGACTAGACTGAGACAGTGAATTATAAGTGAAATAATCTGTCTGTAAACAATTGTTGGAAAAATTACATGTGTCATGCACAAAGTAGATGTCCTTAATCGACTTGCCAAAAATATAGTTTGTTAACAAGAAATTTGTGGAGTGGTTGAAAAATTTGTTTTAATGACTCCAACCTAAGTGTATGTAAACTCCAGATGCCTCTTGGGTACACTGCAGCATCCACCTAGAAACTGTTGCTGCCAAGGGAATGCCTGACAGCTTGAAAGACATTTTGGACACTAGTGAAAATGTATAACTTTGTTAAAACCTGTTAGAGCTAGGGCTACTTTTTTCAACATTCTGTTAAAAATCGTGCAACATTTCAGCGTCCTGCTACTCATGCCAGGAATATAGTATATGCATATGATTAGTATGTGTGGATAGAAAACACTCTGAAGTTTCTAAAACTGGTTAAATGATATCTGTGACTATAACAGAACGTGTTTCATGGTCAAAATCCCAAGGAAACCTGATCACAAAATCGACAAAGAAAAAATCAATCCGCCAGTCTCTGTATTGTCTATTGCAAGGTATAATAGATAGCGACCGGCTTACAGTTCCTACAGCTTCCACACGATGTCGCCAGTGTTGTGAATTCTATTCAGGTAAATTCTTGGTCATATGAGTAATAGGCACATCCTGTCTTCGGGTACACAACAGGAAGTTATGGAAGGGGGAAAGTGGACGTCATTTTCCAAACTTGCTGCTATTGAATACAGATCGCTCCGTGATCAATTTGATCGTTTATTAACATTTACTATTATCTAAAGTTGGATTACAGAAGAAGTTTTAAGTGTTTTTTCAAAGTTTATAGGCAACGTTTTTAATTTTAAAAAATAACGTTGCGTTTAGAAACGGTGTTTTTTCCTGGAACACACAGTCTTCATAAATGGACATCTTGGGTATACATGGACCGATTTAATCGGAAAAAAGACCCAATTGTGATGTTTATGGGACATATAGGAGTGCCAACAAAGAAGCTCGTCAAAGGTAATGAATGTTTTATATTTTATTTCTGCATTTTGTGTAGTGCCGGCTACGCTAATTCCTTTGTTTACGTCCCCTTCAGGTATTTCGGGGTGTTGCATGCTATCAGATAATAGCTTCTCATGCTTTCGCCGAAAAGCATTTTAAAAATCTGACTTGTTGGCTAGATTCACAATGAGTGTAGCTTCAATTGAGTACCCTGCATGTGTGTTTTAATTAACTTTTGAGTTTTAACGAGTGCTATTAGCATTTGGCGTAGCGCATTGGCATTTATTGTTGGCAAGGTGGGACGCTAGCGTGTCGGGTGGGCCAGAGAGGTTAAAGCAAGGTCCCTGAACTCTCGTGTATTATCTGCACTTTCTTTACTGACCATAATTTGCACTTGTCTGACCGCTTGCATGATGACGAGTTTCTCACACGACTGGCTTATCTGGGTGATGTTTTTTCTCACCTGAATGATCTGAATCTAGGATTACAGGGACTCTCCGCAATTATATTCAATGTGCTGGACAAAATTGAGGCTATTATTAAGAAGTTGGAGCTCTTCTCTGTCTGCATTAACATGGAAAACATACAGGTCTTTCCATCATTGTATAAGTTTTGTATGCAAATGAACTAAAGGTTACGGACAATGTCAAATGTGATATAGCGAAGCACCTGAGTGAGTTGAGTGTGAAGTTACGCAGGTACTTTTACGAAACGGATGACACAAACAACTGGATGCGTTATCCCTTTCATGCCCTGCCTCCAGTCCACTTATCGATATCGGAACAACAGAGCTTCATCGAAGTTGGTTCTATGAAAATGTAATTTAATTAGAAGCCACTGCCAGATTTCTGGATTGGGCTGGGTTCAGAGTATCCTGCCTTGGCAAATCACGCTGTTAAGAAGCCCTTTGATGCCCTTTGCAACCACGTACCTATGTGAGAGTGGATTCTCGGCCCTCACTAGCATGAAAACTAAATACAGGCACAGACTGTGCATGGAAAAGGATTTAAGACTGAGACTCTCTCCAATACAAACCAACATTGCAGACTTATGTGCATACTTTCAAGCACACCCTTCACATTAAACTGTAACCAATTTTTGATGAACAAATAAGGTTTTATATGTAAAATGGTTCAATAAAGAGCAAAATTATTGATTATTATTTTTTATTATTTGTGCCCTGGTCCTATATGAGCCCTTTTCACTTCCCACGAGCTGGGTTGTGACAAAAACTCACACTCATTCTTATGTTTAATAAATGTATTGTATAGTGTGTGTGGCAGGCTTACAATGATGGCAAAAAAACAACATTTGAGAGTGCGCTGACCCTGGTGCTAGAGGGGGTACGCAGCTGGAGGTTGAATGTTTGAAGGGGTACGGGACTATAAAAGGTTTGGGTACCACTGGTGTAGTGTATTTGTAGTTTATTTCTTTATCAACTGTCGTATTTTGTCGTTTTCCTGTTTTTCATTAAGCTCCCTACCATGGATAGTAATGGGTGTTCCATTATTTGACTCCTCTATGGGACCTTTGTATAATTTAGAATATTCATGGAGTAGTCTTGGAAAAGTTGGTTATCAATATACAGTTTATTTGACAATAAGAGCTACACGTTTCCCTTTCAGTCTATTCACTTTGAAGAGTGGGTACAGACACTTTGAAGTGTGGGTACAGACACTTTGAAGAGTGGGTACAGACACTTTGAAGAGTGGGTACAGACACTTTGAAGAGTGGGTACAGACACTTTGAAGAGTGGGTACAGACACTTTGAAGAGTGGGTACAGACACTTTGAAGAGTGGGTACAGACACAGGTTGAATGTTTTTTACCTTTATTTAACCAGGCAAGTCAGTTAAGAACAAATTCCTATTTTCAATGATGGCCTATGAACAGTGGGTTAACTGCCTGTTCAGGGGCAGAACGACAGATTTGTACCTTGTCAGCTCGAGGATTTGAACTTGCAACCTTCCAGTTACTAGTCCAATGCTCTAACCACTAGGCTACCCTGCCACCCCAAGTATGAAGGGGTACAGGACTGTAAAAAGTTTGGGAACCACTGACCTAGACGTTTGTGTGTGTGTATCTTATGTTATCATTTAGCTTGTTTGTAAATAAATAATCAACTCAATTTGTGAGGTACGGAATGATTTAGTGAGACCCGGGTTTGTGCAGATTTACGAATTATGTTCAGAATGAGACTGATGGGGAAATGAATTAATTAGTGACTGCTATGAAATCGATATTCTGATATTCTTTGAGTTAAATCGGAAAACAGTAACTCATTAAACAAACTTTTCCCGTGGTGCCCCAGGTTACTGAGTTAATGGTTACCTGATTAATTCAGTCACGTTATTATAAACATAGTTAATTATTTGATAAATAGCATGTCATCACATTATCGATAATACGTCACGACAATAATGAATATGAATTCAGAGGGCAGAATATATTAAATATTAAAGCATTAGACTTCTCACTAAACGCTTCAGTCATACAAAGCTATACTTAAATCTGAACTGGTTCTCTAGCAGATCACTAAGAAATACTCACCCCGTGTTCAAGAATGTCCTTTTTCCCATTATTCAGATTACAACCACTCATTTTCAGTTATTTGAAAATGAAATCATCTCCAAAATATCACAATTTTTAAAGCAAGCCATAGAAAGTGGATTGCAATTTCAGTTCAATCCACTTTTGTGAAACATCACAGCGCAGTTGAAAAATATATGGGAAATAAAAATTACAACTGGATGGTGTTCAGAGATAGAAAGGGGTTGAGGGTAGCTGAAGGATGGAACTAAAAACGAACAAAAAGATAACTAATGTAAAATATACTGTGTCCGTAAAATGTATATAGTATGTATAAGCTTGAAGTAGAAGCCTAAGTGTTGTTGTCCATAAGTTTACTCCAATTAGGGGAAGGGTGGTAGTGTTAGGGGACAATAATAAAGGAAAATATATTTAAACATTTATATATACAGTACCAGTCAAAATTTTGGACACACCTACTCATTCAAGGGTTTTCTTTATTTGTACTATTTTCTACCTTGTAGAATAATAGTGAATACATCAAAACTATGAAATAGCACATATGGAACTATGTAGTAACCAAAAATGTGTTAAACAAATCAAAACATATGCTACAATTTAGATTCTTCAAAGCAGCCACCCTTTGCCTTGATGACAGCGTTGCAGACTCTTGGCATGTGTTGGGTCATTGTCCTGTTGATAAACACAGGATAGTCCCACTAAGCGCAAACCAGATGGGATGGTGTATCACTGCAGAATGCTGTGGTAGCCATGTTGGTTAAATGAGCCTTGAGCTCTAAATAAATCACAGACAGTGTTACCAGCAAAGAACCCCCACACCATCCCACCTCGTCCTCCATGCTTCAAATGCTCACCTACTCTGTCTCTCACAAAGACACAGCGGTTGGAACCAAAAATCTTACATTTGTACTCATCAGACCAAGGGACAGATTTCCACCAGTCTAATGTCCATTGCTCGTGTTTCCTTTAGTAGTGGTTTCATTGCAGCAATTCGACCATGAAGACCTGATTCACGCAGTCTCCTCTGAACAGTTGATGTTGAGATATGTCTGTTACTTGTCCTCTGTGAACAATTTATTTGGGCTACAATTTCTGAGGCTGGTAACTCTAATGAATTTATACTCTGCAGCAGAGGTATCTCTGGGTCTTCCTGTCCTGTGGCGGTCCTCATGAGAGCTAGTTTCATCATAGCGCTTGATTGTTTTTTGACTGCACTTGAAGAAACTTTCAAAGTCATTGAAATTTTCCGGATTGACTGACCTTCATGTCTTAAAGTAATGATGGACTGTCGTTTCTCTTTGCTTAATTGAGCTGTTCTTGCCATAATATGGACTTGGTCTTTTACCAAAGAGCTATCTTCTGTATACCACCTCTACCTTGTCACAACAGATGTGTGAGAATGTTATTGTATCCATATTGAATTCAGACTGTAACACAATAAACTGTGGAATAAGTCAAGGGGTGTGAAAACTCTCTGAAGGCAATGTATGTACATTAGGGATGTGCAAGTGTATGTGTAACACATAGCACTATGAACTCAATAGGCCTCCCTCTCTCATTGTGTGATGGACCATCATTGCCCCCTGCAGTCTGAGTTAAGCAGGCCATGATGCCAGTCATCTAAGGAGAGACATTAGAAGCCTCTGTTGTAGACTCAAGGCATCTGTCCATGTGTCTGCGTGTTTCTGAGAATTCGTCGACTAGATGTATTGATGACACACGGGCCTTTTTTTGCACACTAACAGGTATCATGACACGCTCCTCTCCTCTTTTTCAAATGTTCTCTATATCTACTGTCTTTTTATCAGACTGTCTTACTCTGTCACCATCCCTTTCTCCCTTCCTAGTTGATAGCTGTCTAGCTAAGATCAATGACTTCATGTCTCTGCAGGACTGTATTTGGGAGTGAACAGAGCAGTGTAATAGTTCTCTATGGAGTCAGACAGATTCCCACTACTCCTCCCCTTCAGAGGAAGTCCTGCTGAAATAATCATAAATGTGGCATCAAGTGAAATGTCATGTGTCCCTTTTCAGCACAGAGAGAGAGGGAGAGGGATGGAGGGATGGAGGAAAAGAGGTAGTGGGGTGGCGGGGGGGGTAGATGAGAGTCAGAGAACACAGAGACGGAGTAAAGGACAGCATTTGAACGGTATCAACAGATCTCCCATTTCACAGAAGCTTGGGTATACAGAAAGATAAGCAGATGAAAGAACTGTGTGAAAAATGCACAACTAGCCTATAGGAGAAGCGGACTAGATGGGGGACCTTCGGAGGTACACACAGGGACCACACAGAGCAGTCGGTATATAAATGGGGGGTGAGGATGGAGTACCTGTGAAGCACTGTCCAGGTGTCCCCTATTCATGTGTTTGTGTTGTATTCGTTTCTTTGTGTTGAGGGTGGAACTGGATATGGGGGAGGAACCGAAGTCCTAGTGATGTTTCAAACTGCCACCATGAGTGAAGTCTCCCAAATATAGAAAGCTTCCTGGTGCACGCTGCCCACCCACACGCACAGACACACACACACCTCACTCTATACACTCTTTGTCGTGTTGTGTCTGTGTGGCGGCAGTGTAGCCTAGTGGTGAGTGTTAGACTAGTAATTGAGAGGTTGCGAGTTCAAATCCCCAGGCTGACAAGGTACAAATCTGTCGTTCTGCCCCTGAAAGAGGCAGTTAACCCACTGTTCCTAGGCTGTCATTGAAAATAAGAATTTGTACTGAACATGCGTAGTTAAATTTAACAAAAAAGTTTGTCATTTGTTATTTTTGTACAAACAACAATTATAACCGTGCAAATCCTTTTCTGCTTCCCTTGGCGTGTCCTGAGAATGTGTTTGTGTCTGCGCCTCTCTTCATGCAGTTCTTTAAGTCCGTGAGTTCTTTGTGTTGCAGAGTCTCAACACTCAAAAACAGCCAAGAGTAGAAAATCTATCTTGACTTTTCCGTGATCATTCCACTGACACACTCATCACTCTCTTTCCCTTAAGACAGACTTCATGATCTCCTATTCATCCCTCCATCCATCTCTACAATCCTCTGTGGACACACCCAGAATATGAACACATCTCTCAGTGTCATATGCTGATTATTCATCATCATCACCACCACACACACACACACACATCAACTTCACACATCTGAGTTTTTTCACCCTCATCCTTAGTCTGTCAGTGGAGGAGCAGCTGCAGTCCCAGATTGCAGTGGATTTGCTATCTCCAGATTCTGGTTGATGGATTCTGCCTTGTGCTCAACAGGTCTGCCAGAGCTCCTTCACCTGGTTCTCTAGGTTACTGCGCTCGTGAACTGGTCTGAATGGTTAGAGAGTGATCACTTACATCTTCAACAAGAGAGAAGCTTTGGACTTGCATACTGTAGAGCTTCAGCATTCCTAAGGAAAACCTGGAGACTGCTCTGATTTTGACACCTGGAACAGCACAATACACACGAAATCCACACTCAAACCTCTTTGGGATTTACCACCATTTCGCGTTGCTTCTATACGTTCAACTCTGCGTCAAAAAAGACACAAAATGATATTGTTACATGAGAGGTCTAATGTCCCAATTAGGGTTGTCTTTGTTAGCGTTTGACGTGACACTGAGACAGACATGGCGCCTCCCTTAGGGCATTAATATCTGTTGTTTACTGTGCCGTGTCTAAATTAGCGACCTGACACAATGCGTTGCACACTCCCTAACACGATGCCTGTTCACAAGGTTGTTTACTCTAAAAGCTCCCGGGTGCCATACTGTAGGCCCAGCCACCTCACTGAGTCATCTCAATGGAAATGTCCATACATTGACAAAAGAAAAACCTACCTTCTGATTAAAACCGTGGAACTGTAGTTGAGAACGGAGGATAGATCCAGTCGAAAGTTGGTTAGATCTGCTGAAAGTTAGTTCAGATCTATAGAAATATGTTCATTGTACACGGATCGTTATAACATTTAACAATGTATTACACCATAATAGATAATGTTACAAACATGCTGGCTCCTGCAGGCTTAAGTGTCATATTTTGTCTGTCCTGTTCTCGCTACAAGGGTTCACAGCTGATCCCTGAGCTGACAGGTTTGACGCTGAAAGTGATTTTCAACTTTCCCCTTCGTTCCTATTCAGGTTTGAGAGGTTGACCTCCCGTCAGCTCTACTGCTGTGATTTGGCTGTCAGATAACTAACTCAGTGTGCTGTCAAAGGGAGAAAGACCATTTTTTGGGGGGGGAGTACTGTGGTAAAAAACTGGTAGTTACTCCAAGAACTTAGAAGGCATTCCTGTATAATAATGTGTGCCTGTCTGAGAAACTCTGCATCACTTAACTTGGAGCGAAACTTCATAGCGAGAGGGAGAGAAACAGTAAGAGAAAGAGGTGAAAAGAGAAACTCATAAGAGACAGAGACAGAAAAAGACAGGCAGCCACTCACGGAGATCCTCTCTCAAATATACTGCTTTTCCGTGTTGTGTTTTAGTTTTTTTGGGGCCTGTTGAAAGAGTCAGCTGTCGGAAGGTAATGATAGTGATAGCCATGTCCAACTCCGGCCTGCTGGCTGTCTCCTGTCTCTATCGCTGCCAAGCAGCTTTCAGCTCAAGGACACAAGCACTTGAATGGCTGCCCCCCAAAAATGAAAAGGGAGAAGGAGGGATGAAAGAGAAATGATAGAACGGAGGCACGGTTTGAGGTAGAGGGGCAAGATATCAAGGAGGGATGGAGGAAATAAGAGAAACGGAGGGAGGAGAGACAAATAAAGGAGAGATTGGGAAAAAATAGAGAGAGAAAAAGAGAAGACAGACAAGACAGTATGAGAAGAGGTGCCTTCTCCACAAATCGCTCCTAAATCATCGCCCACCAGTGGAGAGGAGAGTGGGCCGTCACATCTGAGATTTCCATTCCCTGAAAATGCCTGCGTCTAAACAGGCGAGAGGCGGGCGATGCGAGCGCTCCACGTGGACAGCAACCTGAGCCCTTTAATCGAGTGCCAGAGCGCTCTCATCCCCAAACCCAGGGAGAGGAGGAGGAGAGGGGGCGGAGAGGAGGAGGAGAGGAAGAAAAGCTAGATGAGGCTGTAGCCCCTGAGCTTCTCATTTAAGAAGAAAGAGTCTTTGATTTTTAGCAGCTTATAGCCCGTTGCCCTAGAATGCCATCCAACACGCTGGATCAAATGGCAGCGCAGAGGGAGAATTATAAACTCATCTGGGACCTAATTCCTGCTTTCTGAAGGGGATTGGGACTGACTATCTATGATGGTCTTAAAAAAAACAGCTAGAAACTAGAGGACGAATCAGGGTCCAGAATGTAAGGTGGAGAAAATTAAAAACCTTGATGGATAAAGTTTACTGGAAAAGAAAGACTGGTTTGTTTTTTCAGCATCTCTGAGAAACTCTTATCTACCGTTGGCGACGTTGAGGTTTTTGTTCTAACTCTTAGAAAACGTTCAGCTGGCTGCTCACAAAATCTGTACGGAAATGTTTGGCCAACATTTTATACTCTCGTCAAGAAGATGAAAAAGCTTATCTAGGCTAACTATCTATATCTCCTATTGGGATATGGTTTCAAAGATGGGTTCACTGGCAGTATAAATGCTTTTGTTTTGAGATAATTTTTCAAGCTTATTGATTCTGTATGAGTGAAACCTTAAAGCTCTCAGTATGTTAACACTTACATTGGACAAAGATTTGTTACAACTGAAAACCTTTTTTCAGGCTCCTATCTGTTGGTTAGACGACAGCCAATCCTACAGGTATGGAGCTGCAGCCTTCTTGCCCATGACTGATAAGCATGTTCATTTTGTTTTCTTGCTAGTTTGTGATGTCCTGCATAATAAATCTCAGGCTTGAGTGAGTTTGTCTCTTTCCTCCACCCACACTCAGTGACATTTGGTGCAGTTTCTGGTACAACGTGAAATGCAAGTTTCTCTGTGATTATTCATATTTTTATAGCTACCTCCTTTCAATCCAACATGATTGTACCATAACATTACTTGCCTTCCTCTGCTTTGGGCCAATGATTTCCTCTTCACTTCAGTTTGCTCTTTAATACATGCACCTTGTTTGGAGAGCAAATTAGCAGCAGTGTTTCTTTTCCTAGGAGAGACATTCAGATGCCGATTTCTGAGATTCAAAGGGGCCTCCATTTGCTTTGTGGCACCTGTACCCTCCCTACCTGTAATCGCCTTCCTCTTTCTCTCTGAAGATATTAATTCGAAGACGTAATAGGGTAAAGGAAGGTCAGTGGTGTTTATTTTCTGTGTGGATGAAACAACCTCAGAAGATGAGTAATTACTGAGTGTCACAATGTAATCAGCAGTGGACAGGCACATACCAGAGCTTCTCAGCGGGAACTAGAGGCAGATGATGCCCGCAACGTCACTTCTTTGTTGAAGTAGTTTAAGGGTTCTTTAGAAGGTGGATGGATGGGACCTGACGAATGGCGCAGCGGTCTAAGGAACTGCAATGCAGTGCTTGAGGCGTCACTACAGTCCTGGGTTCAAGCCCAGGCTGTGTCGCAGCCGGCCACGACCGGGAGACGCATGAGGCAGCGCACAATTAACCCAACTTCGGCTGGGTTCGGGGAGGGTTTGGCGCATGCAGTCAGCAGATTTACAGTGTTTCCTCCAACACATTGATGCAGCTGGCTTCCGGGTGGAGCGGGCAGTGCGGCTTGGCAGGGTTGTGTTTCAGAGGACACGTGGATCTCGCTCTTTGCCTCTCCCGAGTCCATATGGGAGTTGAAGTGATGGGACAAGTATGTAACTAGCAATTAGTGAAAAAAAGGGGTAAAAAGTACAATAAATATGTAGATGGACAATAATGACGCTCTTGCCGATTTAGTGGGAACTGCCCACATCATAGACTTAGATAGATGACTCATCTTCATTATGGCGTCGGTGAGAACACGGCCAGTACCATTGAAACCATCTATATTTTTAAGTAATACATTTTCTTGCATACTGTCATCTGTAGTGTGTTGTTTGAACATGTAGAAATCCAAGGTTGCCCTGATGACCTGATGGCCAGGATGGAATCATGAGTTCCTTCCTTAACCCATAGGAAGTACCCCCCAGTTGGCTACTTCAAAATGGTGGAAGCCCTCAATGGCAATGTCCATGCAAGTAGTGATCTCTATTCATCTCTATCGGACCACATTCACAACCATGCATCCACTTGACAACTTCCTGTTCTCTTCCACATTAATTAACATACAATCGGACCAACCAGAATAGATCAAAGTAGTTGCTAGGTAGATAATCAATTACCAAATTAAATTACAAGCAAATGATTCACCATGATATAGAACTACACAACAGTGACCAACAAAATATAAATGTCTTGCATGAAATCATTCTAGAGTTGAGGATAATTATGTGATGGATCTTGCCATTGAATGTCTTTCCAACCAACTTAAAAATCTATATTTATTCAATTAGGTGACCTGGACATTTTTTGTTGACTGTACCTGTTGTGTTTGCAGTATTAGTAGATTTCTGTAGCTACAATGTGTGTGTGTGTGTGTGTGTGTGTGTGTGTGTGTGTGTGTGTGTGTGTGTGTGTGTGTGTGTGTGTGTGTATGTGTGTTGTGTGTGTGTGTGTGTGTGTGTGTGTGTGTGTGTGTGTGTGTGTGTGTGTGTGTGTGTGTGTGTGTGTGTGTTGCTGTTGACCTTTGTACCTGTGAAATAGCAGGGTTCCCTAAGTATTAGGTCAAGGGTCAATTACTGCTAAATAGGAACCATACACAAAATGGTCACATTGAATGTTTTCGTTTCACAACAAGAGCCAATATGTTCCCAAAAACACCCTCCCACACCACACACACACAGAATGAGTTCATATCTCTCTCTTTCACACACACGCATGCACACACACACACACACACTGTCTGTTTGGTTTTCAATCAGCATGTCCTTGAGAATCGCTGAAGGTTGTTTTTCACATCACTCAGTTCCCCTTTCTCTCATTCTCTCATTCTCTCATTCTCTCTCTCTCTTCTGTTTTGCCCTCTCTCCCCTCCCAATTAGATTGCACGCCAGTCAAGGCAATCTGCTCTCCCTCGTTAATAAGCACTCATTAGGGTGGCCATGCTTGGTTTTCTTAATGAACTGATGAAGTTAAATGAGTTGGAAACGCAGAGTTCAGAGGGAAAAACAGCAGACACCTGAAACAGAGATGAATTGACTGTCTGTCTGTGTGTGTGTGGGGTGGTGGGGTGGGGTGGGGGGGGGACACTGACCAGGACACTGACCAACTCCAAAGGCACAGCCACCTGATTATGAAAATCAAGGCCCACGTTTCAATACAATGTATTCTTGTAAATGAACATCCTGAACTTCCATTTGCAGAGCTCCTCAGTCTATCTCAACATAGTTTTGTCATAAATATTATGACATGACATCTGTGCCATGTTGTCTTTCGTGTTATTGATGAACGCAGGAGAGTTGCGTTGCTGCTGTAATGCTACAGAGACAAACACACTGTGCTCTCTCCGTGTCAGCATCCATTCTAGCTCACACCAGGATCCGCCAGCCAGCTCCACAGCAGATATTACTCTACGCGCCTTGGCGACCCTGCAGAGAGAGAGAGATGGAGAGGAGGAGGGAGGATGGGGAGGGGGAGAGCGAGAAGGAGAGAAACAAAGAGAAAGAGGGGGAGAGAGAGGAGGAGAGCGGGAGAAGAGAGGCGGGGGAGAAAGAGAGAAGGAGGGAGAGAAGCAGAATCACTCACACAAACCTTTGGATTCACACTTATAACTCAGAAGCATAGAAAATGACAGACCAATCTTCTGTTGCACAACTACATTTCAATGTTTCACATAAAAGGAAAGCAGCCCTAACAGTCACAGCATGAAGGTGTTGGAGTAAAACACTTCAGTCAAGGGCAGTTGGCTGGCTTGTCAAGGTCATAGAGAGAAGAGGAAACAAATGGAAATCAGTTACTGTCTCCGCTACTTATATGTGGGAGGGAATGCGTGTGTGTGTGTGTGTGTGTGTGTGTGTGTGTGTGTGTGTGTGTGTGTGTGTGTGTGTGTGTGTGTGTGTGTGTGTGTGTGTGTGTGTGTGTGTGTGTGTGTGTGTGTGTGTGTGTGTGTGTGTGTGTGTGTGTGTGGGTGTGTGATACTACTAGATGTAAGGGAAACATTCAATGGCCTCTGTTCTCAAAATTATTTATTATTAATTATCAATAGCCTGGCTGGAAAGGCCACTATCCCTTCAGAGTCCCCGTTCAAAAAGCCACCTCTACTTATTGTCGTCGCATATCTGTGCCAGATATAGCTTCTCCATATCTGAGTGATGCTTTCAATGTTCCTGCAGACATGATGAACTGGAATAAAACTTTTCTCCCATTTCCTGAATCGCTAACAGCAATTTCTATGTTAGAACCAATCTTTTTTTATTTTCCTCTTCTTTTCCATCCGGTTGGTTTGATAAACAGCTACTTATCTAGAGGCGAGAGAGAGACCAGAACCAAAGAGAATGACATAGTCACAGTCACATAGACAAACACACATATAAACACAGAGCGAGTGTGAGAAAGAGCAAGAGCGAGAGCGAGAGCGAGAGCGAGAGCGAGAGAGAGAGAGAGAGAGAGAGAGAGAGAGAGAGAGAGAGAGAGAGAGACAGGGAGAAACATATTTCATTAAGTCTTATTACAAGGTTCTGACGTCTGTTCCACGACCCACTACAATTTGTAAGCCATTACCACCCTCTAAAAATAACCAACTTAACACACGCCAGAGCAGAGCCAGCCAGGGAAATTTTAATAAACGTCACGTAACCATTATAACAATCAAATTTAACGGGCCAGCAACACAACCCAATAGTTGCCTCAACACAGTTTGCATAAAGGGATGACAAGTAAACCCAATAACAGAATAGTACATCATAATTGTACATATTTAATTCGTAACGCTGAATGTGTTTACTTGCCAAGGTACAGCGAGGTAAAGGAGGATAAGAGAGAACACAGGAAACAGAGAAACAGAGAAAGGCAGTGAGGGGAGAAGGAGGACACTCTAGAAAGAAATGTTAGAGAATAAAAGTGAGTTGGGGATGATTGTGGTTAGTTTACAGTAATATATAAGCAGCCTGGAGCAATGGCATATCGGCTACTCTTCCTGTAAACCTAGAAGATGATCTATTCCTGTTTTTTCTGGGGAACAAAATTCAGTTACACTAAACAAAAATATAAACTCAACATGTAAAGTGTTGGTCCCGTGTTTTATGAGCTAAAACAAAATCCCAGAAATGTTCCATACGAAAAAGCTTATTTCTCTAAAATGTTGGGCACACATTGGTTTACATCCCTGTCAGTAACCATTTGTCCTTCGCCAAGATAATCCATCCACCTGACAGGTGTGGCATATCAAGAAGCTGATTAAACAGCAAGACCATTACACAGACACACCTTGTGCAGTAGACAAGAAAAGGCCACTCTAAAATGTGAAGTGTTGTCATACAACACAATGCCACAGATGTCTCAAGTTGAGGAAGCGTGCAATTGGCATGCTGACTGTAGGAAATTGTCTCCAAATAATTGAATGTTAATTTCTCTATCATAAGCCACCTCCAACGCTGTTTTAGAGAATTTGGCAGTACGTCCAACCAGCCTCACAACCACAGGCCCCGTACGTGTATGGCGTCGGGCAGTTTGCTGATCTCAACGTTGTGAATAGAGTGCCCCATGGTGTTGGTGGGGTTATGGTATGGGCAGGCATAAGCTACGGACAACGAACACAATTGAATTTTTTGAAGGCAATATGAATGAACAGAGATACTTTGACAAGATCCTGAGGCCCAATGTTGTGCCATTCATCCGCCGCCGTCACATCATGTTTCAGCATGATAATGCACGGCCCCATGTTGCAACGATCTGTACACAATTCCTGGAAGCTGAAAATGTCCCAGTTCTTCCATAGCCTTCATACTCACCAGACATGTCACCAATTGAGTATGTTTGGGATGCTCTGGATCAACATGTACGACAGCATGTTCCAGTTTCCGCCAATATCTAGCAACTTTTACACAGCCATTGAATATGAGTGGTAGAACATTCCACAGGTCACAATCAGCAGCCTGATCAACTCTATGTGAAGGAGATGTGTCACACTGCATGAGGCAAATTGTGGTCACACCAGATCCTGACTGGTTTTCTGATCCACACCCCTACCCTTTTTCTAAGGTACACTATATATACAAAAGTATGTGGACACCCCTTCAAATGAGTGGATTCTGCTATTTCACGTCACTGACAAGTGTATAAAATTGAGCACGCAGCCATGCAATCTCCATAAACAATCATAGGCAGTAGAATGGCCTTACTGACGAGCTCAGTGACTTACAACGTGGCACTGTCATAGGATGCCACCTTTCCAACAAGTCAGTTCGTAAAATGTCTGCCCTGCTAGAGCTGCCCCGGTCAACTATAAGTGCTGTTATTGTGAAGTGGAAACATCTAGGATCAACAACAGCTCAGCCACAAAGTGGTGGGCCACACAAGCCCACAGAACAGGACCGCCGAGTGCTGAAGCGTAAACATTGTCTGTCCTCGGTTGCAACAATCACTACCGAGTTCCAAACTGCCTCTGAAAGCAACGTCAGCACAATAACTGTTCGCCAGGAGCTTCATGAAATGGGTTACCATGGCCGAGCAGCCTAAGATCACCATGCTCAATGCCAAGCGTCTGGAATGGTGTAAAGCTTGCCGCCATTGGACTCTGGAGCAATGGACAAACATTCTCTGGAGTATGAATCACTCTTCACCATCTGGCTGTCCGACAGACAAATCTGGGTTTGGAGGATGCCAGGAACGCTACCTGCTCCAATGCATAGTGCCAACTGTAAAGTTTGGTGGAGGAGGAATAATGGTCTGGGGCTGTTATTCATGGTTTGGGCTCAGCCCCTTAGTTTCAGCGTAGGGAAATCTTAACGCTTCGAACATCACCGGGATGTCACCGGGAGTCCCATTGGGCGACGCACAATTGGCCCAGCATCGTTTGAGTTAGGGGAGGGTTTGGCCGGTGGGGGGCTTTACTTAGCTCATCTTGCTCTAGCCACTCCTTGTGGCGGGCCAGGCGTCTGCAGGCTGATAAAATGCATACTCTACTGGTTGACTTACCACTACAACAACCCTGAGTACCAAACAGAGGCGAGACAGAGCCTACAGGACACTGTGTGTGTGTGCGTGTGTGTGTGTGGCGTGCATGCCTCAGAGCATCACCTACTTTTAGCCATGTTAGAAGTGGTTTGCTGCTATGCATTCTCCTCTTTGCCAACCTTCTCTACTACCAGCATCTGAAACCAAAGCACAGAGAGCATCTGTGGTCAAGAGTTAACTAGCACTCACTCTCTTTTGTTCAGTTCATTCACCTTTCACACACACTCCGGTATTTACATTCTCTCCTTTTAACACTCCCTGAGCTGTCCCTCACATCTTGTCACTTCCACTACTAACACACACCCACACGCATTTTGAAATGTATACTCTTCAAAGCTAATCTACTCCAGCATTGATTTTTCCCACTTTGTTCCTCCTGTCCTCTCAGCTCTCTGTATCGGAGGAGGAGAACAGGGGCCATGTTCAGAGGGAGAGAGCGGAGAGAGAGAGAGAAAGGAGAGAGGGTGAAGTGGAGATGGGAGAGAGAGAGGTACAAGAAGAAGGGTTGATGGTTGAGTCATGTTAGCACCTGCACACACAAAAGTTAAATATCACAGAGAGGAGGGAAATAATAATCACGGAGAGGAGGGAAATAATAATCACAGAGAGGAGGGAAATAATAATCACAGAGAGGAGGGAAATAATAATCACAGAGAGGAGGGAAATAATAATCACAGAGAGGAGGGAAATAATAATCACAGAGAGGAGGGAAATAATCATCACAGAGAGGAGGGAAATAAAAAAGGGAGGGAGAAAGATAGGACACAAAGACCAAGGTTATCCCCTGTGGATTATGCCTGAGCTTTTAGAGTGCTTGACCCCTTTGCTTTAGATGTCAAACTCATCAAAAACCTGTTGGTTGTTGAGTGTATTTACGAAGAGCTGAATCTGTCCTGAAGGGAACCTCTGTCACCTCCAGCCTTGAGCTACACCACAACAACTCCTCTTCCATTCAGACGCCTCTGGGCCATGAACTTCTCCTGAACCAGAACGACAGGAGAGGATAAGCTTTTCAAATGTAGAGGAGAGAGGTGATAGCAGGACCCGAGAGTGTCTTTCAGATCACAGACGACAACCACAGACAACTGTGTTGTGTTCCAGAGAGCTTTCTTGGATTCTGAAACCATCCATCTCTCAGTGTGGAAAGGTTACAAAGTATCCCCTGAGACCTTGGCTGCCCACTCAGGTCTCGTCATGCCACACCACAGATCAACAGGCGATAGAGAAGGCACCAATGGCTGCTTTCTGTTTTTGAGTCTCTCTCCTTTTCTTCATCACTCCCTCAGGCATCACCCTCACTCATCTAACACCTCGCTACACATGAAGAAATAGTCAATGCAGGCAAAGTGTAATAGCGGAGAGAAAAATAATCGATAGTCTCACATACAGTGGGGCAAAATAGTATTTAGTCAGCCACCAATTGTGCAAGTTCTCCCACTTAAAAAGATGAGAGAGGCCTGTAATTTTCATCATAGGTACACTTCAACTATGACAGACAAAATTAGGAAAAACAATCCAGAAAATCACATTGTAGGATTTTTAATAAATTTATTTGCAAATTATGGTGGAAAATAAGTATTTGGTCAATAACAAAAGTTTATCTCAATACTTTGTTATATACCCTTTGTTGGCAATGACAGAGGTCAAACGTTTTCAATAAGTCTTCACAAGGTTCACAAGGTACACACTGTTGCTCGTATAAGTACACTGTACATACAATCATGTGTCTGTCTGTCTGTCTGTATGTATGTATGTATGTATGTATGTATGTATGTATGTATGTATGTATGTATGTATGTATGTATGTATGTATGTATGTATGTATGTATGTATGTATGTATGTATGTATGTATGTAAAGTCAGCAAAATAAATAAATGTCCTCTCACTGTCAACTGAGTTTATTTTCAGCAAACTTAACATGTGTAAATATTTGTATGAACATAACAAGATTCAACAACTGAGACATAAACTGAACAAGTTCCACAGACATGTGACTAACAGGTATGAAATAATGTGTCCATAAACAAAGGGGGGTCAAAATCAAAAGTAACAGTCAGTATCTGGTGTGGCCACCAGCTGCATTAATTACTGCAGTGCATCTCCTCCTCATGGCCTGAACCAGATTTGCCAGTTCTTGCTGTGAGATGTTACCCCACTCTTCACCAAGGCACCTGCAAGTTCCCGGACATTTCTAGGGGGAATGGCCCTAGCCCTCACTCTTTGATCCAACAGGTCCCAGATGTGCCCTGGCCACATCTGCAGTCCTCATGCCTTCTTGCAGCATGCCTAAGGCACGTTCAAGCAGATGAGCAGGAACCCTGTGCATCTTTCTTTTGGTGTTTAGAAAGGCCTCTTTAGTGTCCTAAGTTTTCATAACTGTGACCTTAATTGCCTGCCGTCTGAAAGCTGTTAGTGTCTTAACGACCGTTCCACAGGTTCATTCATTTAAGAGCTAGGGTCTATTTTCTTGAATTTCTGCCTGACTGTTGCGCCCAAAGTAAACTGCCTGTTACTTTATATGCATATAATTGGTATCACTGGATAGAAAACACTTTGAAGTTTTAGAAATGTTAAAATAATGTCTGAGGCTAAAACACAATTGATATGGCAGGTGAAATTCTAAAGAAAAACCGACCAGAATTTTTACGTTCCAGGCTCTTATAATGGGAAGCTATGGGTCATATGCAATTCCATCTCCCAGATTGCAATTCCTATGGCTTCCACTAGATGTCAACAGTCTTTGTTTAAGGTTTCAGGCTTGTTTCTTCAAAAACAAGCAAGAATTTTGAGTTTTTGTACAAAGACTGGGTACAATATCAGTCTGTCGGCGTGTGAGGAAGAGGATACTCTTACTAATTTTATGTTTCTATTGAATATACTACTTTCCGTATGAAATATTATAGTTTATTTACATTTTAGGATACCTGAGGATTAAATAGAAACGTAGTTTGACCTGTTTGAACAAATTTTAGCGGTAGCTTTTTGGACACATTTGTCTGGAAGTTGAATGAGCGGATAACGGAAATCGATGGCGCAAATATAACAGACCTTTTGGGATATAAAGAAGGATTTTATCTAACAAAACAACCATTCGTGTTGTAGCTGGGACCCTTGAGATTGCAAACTGAGGAAGATTTTCAAAAGTAAGTGATTTATTTAAATCGCTATTTGTGATTTTATGAAGCCTGTGCTGGTTTTAAAATATGTTGATGTGAGGCGCTGTCCTCAGACAATCGCATGGTATGCTTTTGCTGTTAAGCCTATTGTAAATCGGACAATGCAGTTAGATTAACAAGAATTTAAGCTTTTAAATGATATCAGATACTTGTATGTTCATAAATGTTTAATATTACGATTATTTATTTGAATTGCGCGCCCTCCAATTTCACCTGATGTTGTCAACAGGTGTCCCGCTAATCTTCCCTAAGAAGATGTATGGTTCATTGAACAAGCATGGCAAACAGTGATGAAAACCTTTACAATGAAGATCTGTGAAGTTATTTGGATTTTTACCAATTATCTTAGAAAAACAGGGTCAGGGCCAGCTGTACTTTATCCATGTCATCATTTAGTCACGACTCAGTGAAACATAAGATATCACAGTTTTTAATGTCCCATTGGTATGAAATTCCTGATCGTAGCTCGTCTATTTTGTTATCCAATTATTGTACGTTGGCTAATAGGACTGATGGTAGAGGCAGATTACCCACTCGCCGTTGGATGCTTACAAGGCTCCCCGACCTACGTCCCCGATATCTCTGTCTCTTTCTCATGCGAATGACAGGGATGTGGGCCTTGTCAGGTGTCTGAAGTAAATCCTTTGCGTCTGAATCGTTAAAGAAAACATCTTTGTCCAGTACGAGGTGAGTAATCGCTGTCCTGATAGCCAGAAGCTCTTTCCGGTCACAAAAAATAAATTACAAATAATGTGAAAAAAAATGCACAATAGCATTGGGTGGTTAACCTCTCTAGGTTACGTGGACTAGCATCCCACCTCGTCAACAGCCAGTGAAACTACAGGGCGCCAAATTCAAAACAACAGAAATCCCATAATTAATTCCCATAATTCCTCAAACATACAAGTATTTTACACCATTTTAAAGATACACTTGTTGTAAATCCAGCCACAGTGTTCGATTTCAAAAGGCTTTACGACGACAGCACACCAAACGATTATATTAGGTCAGAGCCAAGTCACAGAAAAACACAGCCATTTTTCCAGCCAAATAGAGGAGTCACAAAAAGCTGAAATAGAGATCAAATTAATCACTAACCTTTGATGATCAGATGACACTCATAGGACTTCATGTTACACAATACATGTATGTTTTGTTCAGTAAAGTTAATATTTATATAACAAAATCTTAGTTTACATTGACGCGTTATGTTCAGTAGTTCCAAAATATCCGGTGCTTTTGCAGAGAGCCACATCAATTTACAGAAATACTCATAATAAACCTTGCTAAAAAATACAACTGTTATGCATGGAATTTTAGATCCACTTCTCCTTAATGCAACCGCTGTGTCAGATTTTAAAAAAACTTCACCGAAAAAGCACACCATGCAATAATCTGAGTACAGCGCTCAGAGACCAAAACAACCCAAACAGATATCCACCATGTTGTGTAGTCAACAGAAGTCAGAAATAGCATTATAAATATTCACTTACCTTTGATGATCTTCATCAGAATGCACTCCCAGGAATCCCAGTTCCACAATAAATGTTTGTTTTGTTAGATAATGTCCATCATTTATGTCCAAATACCTCCTTTTTGTTTGCGCGTTTAGCCCAGTAATCCAAATTCATGACGCGCGATCACTAGGTGCAGACGAAAAGTCACAAAGTTCCATTACAGTCCGTAGAAACATATCAAACGATGTATAGAATTAATCTTTAGGATGTTTTTAACATAAATCTTCAATAATGTTCCAACCGAAGAATTCCTTTGTATGTAGAATTGCAATGGAATGCAAGCTAACTATCACGTGAACGCGCGTGGCCAGCTCATGCCTCTCTGGCAGACCTCTGACTCATTCCCCTCTCATTTGCCCCACTTCGCAGTAGAAGCATCAAATAAGGTTCTAAAGACTGTTGACATCTAGGGGAAGCCGTAGGAAGTGCAATATGACCCCATAGACACGGTGTATTCGATAGGTAAAGAGTTGAAAAACTACAAACCTCAGATTTCCCACTTCCTGATTGGATTTTTCTCCGGTTGCTGCCTGCCATATGAGTTCTGTTATACTCACAGACATCATTCAAACAGTTTTAGAAACGTCAGAGTGTTTTCTAACACAATTCTACTAATTATATGCATATTCTAGCTTTTATGGCTGAGAAGCAGGCAGTTTAATTTGGGCACGCTTTTCATCCAAAATTCACAATGCTGCCCCCTACCCTAGAGAAGTGAAGAGCCTGTAAAACAGCAGGGATCTCCTCCGGAGCCACTCTCACACTCCTCTGGCGCCACTGTCACACATATATATACAGTACCAGTCAAAGGTTTGGACCCACCTACTCATTCAAGGGTTTTTCTTTATTTTTACATTTTTTTACACTGTAGAATAATAGTGAAGACGTCAAAACTATGAAATAATACATATGGAATCATGTAGTAACCCAAAAAGTGTTAAACAAATCAAAATATATTTTAAGTAACCGCCTTTGCATTGATGACAGCTTTGCACACTCCTGGCATTCTCTCAGCCAGCTTCATGAGGTAGCCACCTGGAATGAATTGCAATTCACAGGTGTGCTTTGTTAAAAGTTCATTTGTTGAATATCTTTCCTTCTTAATGCGTTTGAGCCAATCAGTTGTGTTGTGACAAGGTAGGGTTGGAATACAGAAGATAGCCCAATTTGGTAAAAGACCAAGTCCATATTATGGCAAGAACAGCTCAAATAAGCAAAGAGAAATGACAGTCCATCATTACTTTTAAGACATGAAGGTCAATTCTAAAAATTAAGAACTTTGAAAGTTTCTTCTCTTCCTGGGGTCCAGCAAAATTAAGGCAGTTCATGCAATTTTAAAAACATAATAATAGATTCATAGATTTCACAACAAAATGTGTGCCCTCGGGCCTCTATTCCACCACTACCACATACCTACAGTAGAAAATCCATGTGTGTGTGTGTGTGTGTGTGTGTGTATAGTATGCATGTTATCATGTGTGTGTATGTATGCATGTGTTTGTGCCTATATTTGTGTTGCTTCACAGTCACCGCTGTTCCATAAGGTGTAGCTACTATTGTATCAATATGTTTTGAGCATGACAGTTTACAATCCAGGGTTACTCTAAGCAGTTTAGTCTCCTCAACTTGCTCAATTTCCACATTATTTATTACAAGATTTAGTTGAGGTTAAGGGTTTAGTGAATGATTTGTCCCAAATACAATGCTTTTAGTTTTAGAAATATTTATGAATAACTTATTCCTTGCCACCCACTCTGAAACTAACTGCAACTCTTTCAGTTGTTGTAGTAGCTGATATGTATAGAGTTGAGTCATCTGCCAGTGGCATGTCATTAGTAAAGATTGAAAAAAGTAATGGGCCTGGACAGTTGCCCTGAGGAATTTCTGATTCTACCTGGATTATGTTGGAAAGGCTTCCATTAACCTGTTGGAACTCTAGGGGCGCAATTTCATTTTTGGATGAAAAACGTTCCCGTTTTAAACAAGATATTTTGTCACAAAAAGATGCTCGACTATGCATATAATTGCTACTGTTCGAAAGAAAACACTCTGATGTGTCCAGAAATACAAAGATCTTCTCTGTGCGTGCCCTTTAACGTGAGCTTCAGGCAAAACCAAGATGAGATGGCATCCAGGAAATGACAAGGATTTTTGAGGCTCTGTTTGTCATGATCTCCTTATATGGCTGTGAACGCAAGAGGAATGAGTCTGCCCTTTCTGTCGTTTCCCCAAGGTGTCTGCAGCATTGTGACGTATTTGTAGGCAGATCATTGGAAGATTGACCATAAGAGACCACATTTACCACGTGTCCGCCCGGTGTCCTGCGCCGAAATTGGTGCGCAAAAGTCACCTGCCAGTATTTTTCCAAACAATACAGAGAGTAAAGCAAGCTTCCACGAACTGCATGTCAATGAAGAGATATGTGAAAAAACACCTTGAGGACTGATTCCAAACAACGTTTGCCATGTTTCGGTCGATATTATGTAGTTAATCCGGAAAAAGTTTTACGTTGTAGGTGACTGCATTTTCGGTTCGTTTCAGTAGCCAGGCGCAATGTAGAAAACGGAACGATTTCTCCTACACACAGACGCTTTCAGGAAACACTGCGCATTTGGTGTGTAACTGAGAGTCTCCTCATTGAAAACATCAGAAGCTCTTCAAAGGTAAATGATTTTATTTATTTGGTTATCTGGTTTTTGTGAAAATGTTGCGTGCTACATGTTATTCAAAATGCATTGCTAGCTTTGCATACTCTTACACAAATTAGTCAATTTCTATGGTTCAAAAGCATATTTTGAAAATCTGAGATGACAGTGTTGTTAAGAAAAGGCTAAGCTTGAGAGCAGATGCATTATTTTCATTTTATTTGCGATTTTCAGAAATTGTTAACGTTACATTATGCTAATGAGCTTCAGGCTATAACTGTATACAGGGTTTTTTCATAGCCAAACGTGAACAAAACGGAGCGATTTGTCCTACACAAATAATATTTTTTGAAAAACTGCACATTTGCTATGTAACTGAGAGTCTCCTCATTGAAAACATCCGAAGCTCTTCAAAGTTAATGATTTTATTTATTTGGTTATCTGGCTTTTGTGAAAATGTTGCGTGCTACATGCTACACAAAATGCTATGCTAGCTTTGCATACTCTTACACAAATTAGTCAATTTCTATGGTTCAAAAGTATATTTTGAAAATCTGAGATGACAGTGTTGTTAAGAAAAGGCTAAGCTTGAGAGCAAACGCATTATTTTAATTTTATTTGCGATTTTCAGAAATCGTTAACGTTGCGTTATGCTAATGAGCCTGAGGCTTTAGTCACGATCCCAGATCCGGGATGGGGAGTTTCAAGAAGTTAAAGAACACCCTTTGTGTTCTGTTAGACAGGTAACTCCTTATCCACAATTTAACAGGAGGTGTAAAGCCATAACACATATGTTTTTCGAGCAGCAGACTATGATCAATCATGTCAAAAACCGCACTGAAGTCTAACAAAACAGCCCCCTCAATCATCAATTTCTCTAAGCTAATCATCAGTCATTTGTGTAAGCGCTGTGCTTGTTAAATATCCTTCCCTTATAAGCATGATGAAAGTTTGTCTATTTGTTTACTTTAAAATAGTATTGTATATGGTCAAACACCATTTTGTCCAAAAGGCTGATTAGTTGGCTATTTGAGCCAGTAAAGGAGGCTTTACTATTCTTGGGCAGCGGAATTACTTTTGCTTCCCTCGAAGCCTGTGGTTACACACAATCTAGTAGGCTTAAATTGAAAATATGGCAAATTGGAATGGCAATATCGTCTGCTATTATCCTCAGTAAATTTTCATCCAAGTTGTCAGACCCCAGTGGCATGTCATTGATAGACATCAATTGTTTTCTCACCTCTTTCACACTCACTTTACGGAATGCAAAATTACAATTTGGTCAGATACACTTGGATGTGTAGTGTCAGTGTTTGTTGCTGACATGGCATGCCTAAGTTAGCTAATCTTGCCAATGAAAAAATCATTCAATGTAGTTGGCAATATCAATTGGTTTTGTGATGAATGAGCCTTTTTCCCAGAATTTCATTTAAGGTGCTGCAAAGCTTTTTACTATCATTCTTTATATAATTTATCTTTATTTCATAGTGTAGGATTCAAGTCCAGGCTCTCGCTGGGCCACTCAAGGACATTCAGGGACTTGTCCCGAAGACACTCCTGCATTGTCCTGAGCGCTCTGGAGCGGGTTTTCATCAAGTATCTCTCCGTTTATCTTTGCCTTGATCCTGTCTAGTCTCCCAGTCCCTGCCGTTGAAAAACATCCCCACAGCATGATAATATATAATAATAATAATATAATATATCCCATTTAGCAGACGCTTTTGTCCAAAGCGACTTACAAGTCGGCTGGGGCCACTACTTTTACATATGGGTGGCCCCAGTGGGAATCGAACCCACGACGCTTGGCGTTGCAAGCGCCATGCTCTACCGACTGAGCCACACCATACTTTTCCATAGGGATGGTGTCAGGTTTCCTCCAGACGTGATGCTTGGCATTCAGACCAAAGAGTTCAATCTTGATTTCAACAGACCAGAAAATCTTGTTTATCAAGGTCTGACAGTGTAACAGTTTTCATGCAGTGAAGGAGAGTCGGACCAAAATGCAGCGTGTAGATTGCGATCCATGTTTAATGAACAAACGTAAACACGAATCAAAACAAATACTACAAAACAAAAGAATGTAACGAAAACCGAAACAGCCTATACTAGTGTAAACTAACACAGATACAGGAACAAGGACACTAAGGACAATCACCCACGAAACACACAAAGAATATGGCTGCCTAAATATGGTTCCCAATCAAAGACAACGATAATCACCTGACTCTGATTGAGAACTGCCTCAGGCAGCCATAGACTAACGCTAGACATCCCACAAAACCCCAAGACAAAAACACACCACAATAACCCATGTCACACCCTGGCCTGACCGAATAAATGAAGAATAAAGATAATATATTTCAACCAGGGTGTGACAGAACCCCCCCTAAGGTGCGGACTCCCGGACGCACATCAAAACAATAGGGAGGGTCCGGGTGGGCGTCTGTCCATGGTGGCGGCTCCGGCTCCGGCGCAGGACGTGGAACCCACTCTATAAATGTCTTAGTCCCCCCTCCTTGCGTCCTAGGATAGTCCCCCTTCTCCGCCGACCATGGCCTAGTAGTCCTCACCCAGAACCCCACTGGACTGAGGGTCAGCTCGGGACTGAGGGGCAGCTCGGGACAGAGGGGCAGCTCGGGACTGAGGGGCAGCTCAGGACTGAGGGGCAGCTAGGGACAGAGGGGCAGCTTGGGACAGAGGGGTAGCTTGGGACAGAGGGGCAGCTCGGGACAGGTGCAGCTCAGCACTGAGGGGCGGCTCAGCACTGAGGGGAAGCTCGGGACTGAGAGGAAGCCCAGCACGGAGAGGAAGCCCAGCACTGAGAGGAAGCCCAGCACTGAGAGGAAGCTCAGCCAGGAAGTTGGATCCGGCAGATCCTGGCTGGTTGACGGTTCTGGCAGATCCTGGCTGGTTGACGGTTCTGGCAGATCCTGGCTGACTGGCAGATCTGGAAGAGTCTGGCTGACTGGCGGATCTGGAAGAGTCTGGCTGACTGGCAGATCTGGAAGAGTCTGGCTGACTGGCAGATCTGGAAGAGTCTGGCTGACTGGCAGATCTGGAAGAGTCTGGCTGACTGGCGGATCTGGAAGATCCTGGCTGACTGGCGGATCTGGAAGAGTCTGGCTGATTGGCAGATCTGGAAGAGTCTGGCTGACTGGCGGATCTGGAAGAGTCTGGCTGACTGGCGGATCTGGAAGAGTCTGGCTGACTGGCGGATCTGGAAGAGTCTGGCTGATTGGCAGATCTGGAAGAGTCTGGCTGACTGGCAGATCTGGCTGCTCCATGCTGACTGTCGGCTCTGGCTGCTCCATGTAGACTGACAGCTCTGGCTGCTCCATGCAGACTGGCAGCTCCATGCAGACTGACGGCTCCTTGCAGACTGACAGCTCCTTGCAGACTGACAGCTCCGGCTGCGCTAAACAGGCGGGAGACTCCAGCAGCGCTGTAGAGGAGGAAGGCTCTGGCTGCGCTAAACAGGCGGGAGACTCCAGCAGCGCAGGAGAAGAGGGAGGCTCTGGCTGCGCTAAACAGGCGGGAGGCTCTGGCTGCGCTAAACAGGCGGGAGACTCCAGCAGCGCAGGAGAGGAAAAAGGCTCCGACAGTGCTGAACAGGCGGGAGGCTCCGGCAGCGCAGGAGAGGAGGAAGGCTCTGGCTGCGCTAAACAGGCGGGAGACTCCGTCAGTGCTGGAGAGGAGAAAGGCTCCTATAGCGCTGAACAGGCGGGAGGCTCCGGCAGTGCAGGAGAGGAGGAAGGCTCTGGCTGCGCAAAACAGACGGGAGACTCCAGCAGCGCAGGAGAGGAGGAAGGCTCTGGCTGCGCTGAACAGGCGAGGCGCACAGTAGGTCTGATGCGTGGTGCTGGCACTGGTGGTACTGGGCCGAGGACACGCACAGGAAGCCTGGTGCAGGGAGCTGCCACCGGAGGGCTGGTGTGTGGAGGTGGCACAGGATAGACCGGACTGTGCAGGCGCACTGGAGCTCTTGATCACCGAGCCTGCCCAACTTTACCTGGCTCGATGCCCACTCTAGCCCGGCCAATAAGAGGAGCTGGTATATACCGCACCGGGCTATGCACCCGCACTGGAGACACCGTGCGCTCCACAGCATAACACGGTGTCTGCCAGGTCTCTTTAGCCCCCCGGTAAGCACAGGAAGTTTGCGCAGGTCTCCTACCTGGCGTAGCCATACTCCCTGTGAGCCCCCTCCCAATACATTTTTGGGGCTGACTCTCGGGCTTCCTTCCACGCCGCAAGGGTTGCTTCGCCTTCTCCATTCTCCTATACCCTTCTTCGCACTGCTCCAGTGAATCCCAGGCGGGCTCCGGCACTCTCCCTGGGTCGACCGCCCACCTGTCTATTTCCTCCCAAGTAGTGTAGTCCCGATATTGTTGCTCCTGCTGCTGCTGTTGCATCTCCTCATACCAAAGCCTCTCAGCTCTCGCCGCCTCCAGTTCTTCTTTGGGGCGGCGATATTCTCCAGGCTGATCCCAGGGTCCTTCTCCAAACAATTCGTCCTCCCATGTCGACACCTCCTTTTGTTGCTCCTTGGGGCGGCTACACTCCCCTGGTTTAGCCCAGGGTCCTCTCCCGTCGAGGATTTCCTCCCAAGTCCAAAAGTCCTTTTTACGCTGCTCCTGCTGCTGCCTTTGCTGTTTCTCCTGTGGCTCCTGCCTGTTGACACGCTGCTTGGTCCGTTTGTGGTGGGTGATTCTGTAACGGTTTTCATGCGGTGAAGGAGAGTCGGACCAAAATGCAGCGTGTAGATTGCGATCCATGTTTAATGAACAAACGTAAACACGAATCAAAACAAATACTACAAAACAAAAGAACGTAACGAAAACCGAAACAGCCTATACTAGTGTAAACTAACACAGATACAGGAACAATGACACTAAGGACAATCACCCACGAAACACACAAAGAATATGGCTGCCTAAATATGGTTCCCAATCAGAGACAACGATAATCACCTGACTCTGATTGAGAACCGCCTCAGGCAGCCATAGACTAACGCTAGACATCCCACAAAACCCCAAGACAAAAACACACCACAATAACCCATGTCACACCCTGGCCTGACCGAATAAATGAAGAATAAACATAATATATTTCGACCAGGGCGTGACAGACAGTCTTTAGGTCCCTTTTGGCAAACTCCAAATGGGTTTTCATGTGTATTTTACTGAGAAGTGGCTTCCGTCTGGCCACTCTACCATAAAGGCCTGATTGGTGGAGTGCTGCAGAGATCACTGTCATGTTGGAAGTTTTTCCCACAGAGGAACTCTAGAGCTGTGTCAGAGTGACCATTGAGTTCTTGGTCATCTCCCTGACCAAGGCCCTTGCTCAGTTTGGCTGGGCGGACAGCTCTAGGAAGAGTCTTGGTGGTTCCAAACTTCTTCAATTTAAGAATGATGGAGGCCACTGTGTTCTTGGGGACCTTCAATGCTGCAGACATTTTTTGGTACCCTTCCCCAGATCTGTGTCTTGACACAATCCTGTCTCAGAGCTCTATGGACAATTTCTTCAACATCATGGCTTGATTTTTGCTCTGACATGCACTACCAACTGTGGGACCTTATATAGACAGGTGTGTGCCTTTCCAAATCATTTAGAGCTTGATAGGCTCAGTGTCATGTCACTCATCGGGACCCTACGTCACTGCAAAATCTATACAGAGAGCTTGAAAATTCAAGCCCCTTGGGTGCTGCCATAGAGTTACACTAGAAGTGCCCATCCAAGAAGGCTCAAGGTCATTGGCCACAGATAAAATCAAATCAAATCACATTATATCTATCGAATATTGTATGAGTGTTCATTGTCTGCTTATATATGCCCCCTTTATTTATCCTACGGTTCAGACTTGGTGTAAAGGGAGAATACTGTAAGAACAGCCCATGTTCTGAATTGCGCCGCTGTTAATTTCAAAAGTGCTGTACAAATAGTTATATTGACTACGTCCAACCTCGCTCGCTTATTAATTGTCTCAATCGAAATTACGGATTGCCTCTCCCGCTCGTCGTCCCCTTATGCCATAGTTTGTACATCTCAATTGTCAGTAGAAACCACATTTGTTAAAGCAAGTCAGCCATATCAGCTATGTTTTTCTTTTTTTAAAGGCAGTAAATTAGACAAAGTGCCCTTATTTTATGACTTATTTTATCAGTTTCCCACATCGATTCAACATCATCACAGATTTTTTTTAGTTGAAACATGGGAACAACGTTGATTCAACCAGTTTTTGCATAGTGGGGATAGACAGAGCCAGAGACACAGAGAGCGAGACAGACAGACACAGACAGAACTCATTCACCAATAACCATTGTGCCACAGACTCAACTTCCATCCTGGAACTACATATCAGATGGGAGTGTTCATGTTTTTTTATTTAACCTTTATTTAACCAGGTAAGACACGTTGGAGGCTAAAAACCTATTTTGCAAGCACGACCTTGCAAGAGGGAAAATGTACTTGTCAGTTCAACACTGCACGTATCAAGACATTAGGCTTACTTTTTGATTTGACACAGCGCATACCATATTTATTTCCCATTTCTGGTGGCACAAGAGACTGTTTCATGTTTTTCTGAGCACTTGTTTGGAAGGGTCGTCAAATGTGGGGTTTGAGTGCCCCCTAGTGCTGAGTACAGATATAACCTGTATAATCTCTAAAAACTGCACGTCGGCTGCGGCACACACTCAGATCACAATCAATCATCTATAATAGATCAAATATCTAAATGGAGCCCTAAATTACCCAGTCTAACAGTTTTAGATGTGATTTCTGATAGCTGTTATCCCTGCAAATATAACCACCACTAAGCATCAGTCAATCTACTCATATAAACATGGTAAACGCTTCATTCAGTGGTTTTAAAACTCTGTTTCTCTTTTTCATACATTTTGGCTGACTTTAGTAGCCTACATCAGTCAACCAAATGTCTAAGTAATGTCAGATCGCATTCATTGTGTATCAGTCTGTAAATGGAGAGTCCACTAAAAGTCAATTAAAATGACTGAGTGCTCTTTTATGATTAATGATTAATGAAGCCAAAGGTTAGTGTTAGACAATGTGGCAAGTCAATGGGCGTTGGCCATAACATGCATATGCACAAACATACACACACACTTATAGTCAGAAAATATTTGCCACTTGTGCTTTATCAGCATGTTCAAGGCAATGGCTTGACAAATCATGAGTAAATGCTCCAATGTTGAGTAGGCTACTACTGGTCATTAATAAACCACTCACTAGAACCAGAGGTCAGGTATGTTTAACATCTGATTTTAGTTGTTATCAAACTGAATCTTTCTCTTGTATAATTGTGTGGCAGGCAGCTACACTATGCATGTGTGTCTGTATAGGTACAGAACCAAACTTCATGAAGATAAATTAGCTCCCTGAGTTTCTCTCTCCCTCCCCTCCTTGACAGTCTTATTTTTCCTAATGTTTCCTCAGATCTAAAAGCTCTTTCAGGATGGGAGAAGAGGAATGAATACATGTTTCTCGTGTCAGACCAACGAGCAATAATTAGCGCCGAGTGGCTGAACCATAAGCTTTCCTTTCAAAAGAAACACATTCTTCATGTTCAAACGCTTAACACACACGTCGCGGGTAGCAGGTTCCTCTGTTGGAGCTAGCACTGTGGAACGTGCTCGTTAGGGTAAGGATCTGCTGTATGCCCTCTGAGTCCTCCTGTTCTCCTGCTCGGCTCAGCAGGAATCCCTCCCAGACAGGCTTCAGAAAGACACTAATTACAGAAATCTCTGCTCAGGTACTGTAAGCTGTTAGCATGCTGAGGGGAGCGGAGCTCTGCCTGCTCATCCTATGATGAGGGGACGGGAAGGTGAGACCGAGGTAAAAATCTAATTTACAACATGTTCTGGTTATAGCTGGTTCTCTCCCTAAATCATATACTGTAAGTGGCATGATCAGGCCATTGTTTCGGTGGCAACTCGTCATTCAGGGCAGGGGGCTTGCCTGTTTTGCATGTTCTTTTGGCATTGATAAGTGTCAGCTATCCGTTTGCAAACAATGTAAAAAAATATATATATAGATAATTTTGTTAATAAAGCCGCATACAAACATGGTGTCTTTTTTGTTTTCTTGAGTAAGGCAGCTCCAAAATGCAGGTGTTTCAGCCTAGCTCAATGCTTTCTATGGTGGTGGGGCAAGCCAGCAGAAAATACGGAGCGTAGCGCCGTGATTGGCTCAGTGTTCTGTCACTCATGGGGACACTACGTCACCGGAAAGTCTAAGGGGAGACATCAAAAATTCTAGTCCTTTGGCTGCTGCCATAGAATTACATTCGAAGTGCCCATCCAAGAAGGTTCAAGGTCATTGGCTACAGATAACATGACGTCAAATCACGTTATATGTACAGTAGCTTTGATTGGACTGATCATGTCAATATCATACTTTCAAAATCTTAGCTAGCAGTCAGCATCATGAATCAAGTCGACAATCTACTGGCAAATCCTTTTTAATCCTTGTCATATGAAGAGAAGTAATGAAGAGAAATTATAGTTAAAGCGTATCGGTGCTCATCGGCCATTGGACATCAACGTTACACAACAAGTTGGAAATCGCAAATTCAACAATGAGGGGTTCGGAAGGAATCAGTGACAGTGGCTGTGTGGTCCCAAATCTGGGATGAAGGGGCTCTTTTTTAAATTTAAAATGGTAAACATTCAACATTGTGTCACATCTACTCCCATCCGGTGTTCGACGTTCCCGGTATACTAACCACCGGTCCTGGCAACCATCATTACGCACAACTGTCATTAATCATTACGTGCACCTGCACGTCATCATGAGGCACACCTGGACTCCATTACCTCACTAATTACCTCCCCTATATCGGGCACTCCCTTAGGTTCCTTCCCCAGTCAGTATTGATCCTGTGTTTATTCAAAGCCGCTACTGTTATGTTGTCGCGGCCCATGTTTGTTGTTTTATTAAATGTTTCACCTGCACCTGCTTCTCGACTCACAGCGTCTTCGTTACAGAATAGTGACTCAAACAATGGAAGCCGCAGAAGAACAAAATATCTCCCAGATGGTCAACGACCAGGGATACCTTCTACGTCAACAGCAGGAACAGCTGGCACAACTGGGGACGGCTATGGGAGAGGTTCTTCGCAGTGTGCAACGTCTCGAACATATCCAGGAGGATTTGCCATCAACTAGCAGAGGATGCTCTACAACCAGTGGACCCAGTGAGCCAGCACAACAGCCCATTCAGCAACCCGCTCAGGTCAGCGATGCCCGTTTGTCTCTCCCGGATAAATATGATGGCACTCCATCTAAATACAGTGGCCTTCTACTTCTACTTTCTGGCTCCTCTACTTTACTCACAAGAGGGGAGTGCCCACCACCAAGAGGTCCAAGATTGCCAGAGTTATTTCTCTGCTGACTGGGCGGGCGTTGGAGTGGACCACAGCCGTTTGGGAGAGAGGAGAGGAGGAGCTAGATTCATAAGAGGGGTTCATGGCTCTGTTAAAATGTATCTTCAATCATTCCCCAGAGGGCAGGGAGGGGCAGGGAGGGGAGTGTCTACTTCAATTACGGCAGGGGAACCAGACTGCTGCAGAGTACGCGTTCACCTTCCAGACAGTAGCAGCATCCAGCAGATGGAACAGCAGCATCCAGCAGATGGCTTCGTACCCTATTCAGAAGAGGTCTGCGCGAGGAGGTCCAGACGGAACTGGCCTGTCGAGATGACGAGCTCTGTCGAGCTCTCCTTGGACGCTCTCATTGCAATGGCCATCCATCTGGATAACCTACTCTAGGAGCGTCTGAACTGTCATCACTTCTCTCCCTCCCTCAGTGAACACTCTGAATCACAGCCTGAACCCATGGATATAGAGGTCACACACCTCCCCACGGCAGACCAACGCAGACAGAGACAGCTGGGGCTATGTCTGTATTATAGTCAAGGAGGGCACCAGCTCCACTGGTGTCCGGTGCTTCCTAATCCGGGATCCACAAGAGCAGAGGGACAGTCACTTGATCTTCCACCTCCTGGGGCACAAGTGAGTGTTCCATCTTCATCACTCTCTGCTAAACTCTTTTTGGTGTCCATCACCCTAGTTGAATGTCCCTCATGTACAGTGTCTACAGCGTTAGTGGATTCCGATGCCACGGGGAACTTTATTGACCAGACCCTTGTCTCTCTTAACATCATCTCATACCCGCTCTCCGCTTCTTTCCCGGTTAGTACACACATCACACAACCACTCACCCTCACCGTGGAGTTCATGCATCAGGAGAACATCCCCTTCTTCATTACCAGCGCACCAGTTCACAAGATCATCGTCAACCTCCCTTGGCTTCAACGCCATAACCCCACCATCTCATGGTTCAGGATGAGAATCACAGACTGATCACCCATATTCCGGAGGATCTGCATCCCTATCCCCTGTGGTTCCATGTTGGTTGAGAGTTCTGTGGTTGCCCTTCAGTCCAACATTCAGGAGATATACCAGGACCTGCGGGAGGTATTCTCCAATACCCACGCCAACCATCTTCCTCCTCATCATCCCTGGGACTGTGCCATCAACCTGCTTGCAGGTTCAGCGCCTCCACACAGACATATCTACCCTCTGTTGATGGCTGAGACCCAGGCCATGGAGGATTACTTCCAAGAGGTGCTCCAACAAGGTTTCATCCACACGTCCACTTCTCCTGCATCAGCTGAATTCTTCTTCGTAGCCAAGAGGGATGGAGGGTTACACCCATGCATTGATTACAGAGGACTCAATGAAATCACCACGAAGTATCGATACCCTCTCCCATTGGTGCTGGCAGTCATCGAACAGCTCCGCAGGGCCCGTTTTTTTACCAAACTGGACCTGAGGAGTGCATACAATCTCATCCACATCCAGGAGGGGGATTAGTGGAAGACTGTGTTTTGCACAATGTCTGGTCACTACGAGAACTTGATGATGCCATTTGGCTTAGCCAATGGTCCATCAGTGTTCCAGGCACTCGTTAACAAGGTGTTCAGGGACATGCTCAGACGCCAGGGGGTCCTGTATATCGGTGACATCCTACTCGGCTACCCTGGAGGATTACATTACTCACGTTCGAGCAGTCCTGAAACGCCTCCTGGCTAACCACCTGTTTGTCAAGGCTGAGAAGTGCCAACAAGGCCTTCTGTCTACTCACGGGATGTTTCACCTCCTCCCCAGTGCTCAAACACCCAGATCCCATGATATTATTTGTGGTGGAGGTGAATGCTTCAGAGGTGGGTATGGGGGCAGTTCTGTCTCAACGACAGGGTAATCCACATAAATTGTACCCGTGTGCATATTACTCTAAGAAACTTAGAGGAATGACGACGTCGGTAATCGTGAGCTCCTGGCGCTGAAGTTGGCATTAGAGGAGTACAGACACTGGCTGGAGGGTGCCAAGGAACCATTCATCATCCTGACCAACCAACGGAACCTGGAGTATATATGCACAGCGAGGAGGCTGAATCCATGCCAAGCAATGTGGGCCCTTTTCTTCACAAGGTTTGACTTCAAGCTGATCTATCGCCCAGGTTCAAAGAACACCAAAGCCGATTCTCTGTCCTGTCTCTACAATTCAGGAGATGGTCCTGTCCAGAATGCACCTATAATCCCATTCTCCTGAGTCATAGCCCCTGTGGTCGGGGACACAGATGTGGACATCCATCAGGCTCTGGGGAGGGAACCCACACCCACTAACTGTCATCCTGAGCGCATCTACATTCCTACAGGGATAAGGTACCGGCTACTGACCTGGGCACACACAGCTGTCGTTGCTGGACATCCAGGTATTTCTCGTACTACTCAATCCATCTCTAAGAAATACTGGTGGCCCACCTTGGCACAGGATGTCACTCGTTATGTCCACTCCTGTTCCGTATGTGCCCAAACCAAATCCCCCCAGAATGCTCCATCAGGGAAACTCCTTCCACTTCCCGTGCTTCAGATCAGTGTTACTGATCTCCCCTCTGATGGTTTTACCACCATTTTGGTGGTTGTGGATAGATTTTCAAAATCCTGTCATTGAATCCCTCTTTCTGGTCTCCTTACTGCTCTCCAGGTCGCTGAGGTACTATTCCAGCAGAACTCCTGGCTTTTGGCCCTTCCGGAGGACATCGTCTCCAGCCGTGGCCTCCAATTCACATCAAGGGTATGGAGAGCCTTTATGGAGAAGTGCTAAGTACGCCTCTTGGAGGAGGGAACGCAACACCCTACTACATCTCAACTCCCCGTGGAGTGAAAAAGTATGTGATCGTTGGTCGGGGAAGGACGACAGAGGCAGAGAAAAATACCGTTTACAGGGAATTTATTCTTCCTTAACACGGTAAGGTGGGGGAAAGGGGCTGGACGGAACCAAAGCAAAGAAGGTCAAAATTAAAGAGTCCCCTCTCCTACCTTACATGCCTTCCCACTACTTACCTAATCTTTTAGCACCTCCTGGCGTGCTAACCAAAATAAAGGGGGTGGTCCGCCCAGGTCTTACCTGGTGTGCATAGACAGAGTAAATACTATGGGTTATGTATGCCTGCAGGCCTCTTGCCTAAACACTCCCAAGGTACATTCCCCTTCCCCCTGGAAACAAATTAAACAGAAAAATTACTAACTTGAAGTGAACAATTTCAATAATCAAAACCACTAAGTCCTATTGGCATACACATACCTCAGAAGTAGCGGCTACAAAATACTTTCAATAACACTTTCACAGACTAACAACCAACACGGGACATCAAAGAAGCTCTCTCCTGACAAAGGAACACTGGCTTTTATCCAGCTGTAGAAGGAGTAGGTAATTGAAGACAGCTGTTTCTTCTGACGAGAGGGAGGGTTCAGAGCTCCAATCATCGATGGGGCCGACCAATCAGCTGCTTGAGAAATCCAGGATTCCATTTCCTGAAATACACACACACATACAAACCCACAACACAGAAACTGGGGAACGTAACAAGAAGCTTGAGGTCACGGTCAGCCTCACTTCCGGGTACTGGCCTCAGTCCAATGGGCAGGTGGAGGTGGATGAATCAGGAGCTGGGGAGGTTGCTGAGGTGTCACTGTCAGGACCGGCAGGGGCTGACCAGCCCGTTCCTCATTCTCGGGGTTGTTCCTCTGGTCGGCGTCGTCCTGCGACTTATACTCCTGCTCCTCCCCTCTGGCGTTCGACGTCGCCGGTATACTAACTACCGGTCCTGGGCTCCATCATTACGTGCACATCATCATGAGGCACACGTGGACTCAATTACCTCACTTATTACCTACATTTGGTTCCTTCCCCAGTCAGTATTGATCCTGTGTTTATGCAAAGATGCTACTGTTATGTTGTCTTGTTCCATGTTTGTTGTTTTATTAAACGTTTCACTTCTCAACTTACAGCGTCTTTGTTACACATTGGCTATGCTGTCAATGAAGCATGACTTATGCCACACTCAAAACAACTGTAAACTTGTAACTGCGAAATTGTGAGTTCAAGACAACTGGGAAGTCAGGGATAAACAGGCTCCCAACTAGGAAAATACGGAATTGTAAATCCGGCCTCCAGTTGTGTTGAAAGCACCATAAATTCACAGAATGCCAGACTTTGATGACAAATGTTGCCCACGAAAGACCGCTGCGCCATCTTCCTGTTCAAGTGAGAACAGCACAATGCTGTAAAGGATCATGTCCTCCTCTTCTTCTGAGGAGAAGCGAGAAGGATCGGAGGACCAAAACGCAGCTGGGTAAGTGTCCATAATGTTTATTTTAAAACATACAAAACAATAAACGGGAAATGTACGAAACAGTCCCATGTGGTGACAAACACTGACACGGAAGACAAACACCCACAACCCAAAACTGAAACCCAGGCTACCTAAGTATGATTCTCAATCAGGGACAACAATTGACAGCTGCCTCTGATTGAGAACCATACTAGGCCAACCTCAAAAACCAACATAGAAAATAAACATAGACTGCCCACCCAACTCACGCCCTGACCATACTAAAAGAAAGATAAAATAACAGAACTATGGTCAGAACGTGACAAATGTAAAAAAAATCAAAAAATGTCCAAAAATGTATTGTATGCTGCTGCATAAAGTATGTACTATGCCAGAAAGATATACAGTGCCTTGCGAAAGTATTCGGACCCCTTGAATTTTGCGACCTTTTGCCACATTTCAGGCTTCAAACATAAAGATATAAAACTGCATTTTTTGTGAAGAATCAACAACAAGTGGGACACAATCATGAAGTGGAATGACATTTATTGGATATTTCAAACTTTTTTAACAAATCCAAAACTGAAAAATTGGGCGTGCAAAATTATTCAGCCCCCTTAAGTTAATACTTTGTAGCGCCACCTTTTGCTGCGATTAAAGCTGTAAGTCGCTTGGGGTATGTCTCTATCAGTTTTGCACATCGAGAGACTGAAATTTTTTCCCATTCCTCCTTGCAAAACAGCTCGAGCACAGTGAGGTTGGATGGAGAGCATTTGTGAACAGCAGTTTTCAGTTCTTTCAACAGATTCTCGATTGGATTCAGGTCTGGACTTTGACTTGGCCATTCTAACACCTGGATATGTTTATTTTTGAACCATTCCATTGTAGATTTTGCTTTATGTTTTGGATCATTGTCTTGTTGGAAGACAAATCTCCGTCCCAGTCTCAGGTCTTTTGCAGACTCCATCAGGGTTTGATGGAGTTTGGCAAACTTTAAACAACACTTTTTATGGATATCTTTAAGAAATTGCTTTCTTCTTGCCACTCTTCCATAAAGGCCAGATTTGTGCAATATACGACTGATTGTTGTCCTATGGACAGAGTCTCCCACCTCAGCTGTAGATCTCTGCAGTTCATCCAGAGTGATCATGGGCCTCTTGGCTGCATCTCTGATCAGTCTTCTCCTTGTATGAGCTGAAAGTTTAGAGGGACGGCCAGGTCTTGGTAGATTTGCAGTGGTCTGATACTCCTTCCATTTCAATATTATCGCTTGCACAGTGCTCCTTGGGATGTTTAAAGCTTGGGAAATCTTTTTGTATCCAAATCCGGCTTTAAACTTCTTCACAACAATATCTCGGACCTGCCTGGTGTGTTCCTTGTTCTTCATGATGCTCTCTGCGCTTTTAACGGACCTTTGAGACTATCACATTGCAGGTGCATTTATACGGAGACTTGATTACACACAGGTGGATTGTATTTATCATCATTAGTCATTTTGGTCAACATTGGATCATTCAGAGATCCTCACTGAACTTCTGGAGAGAGTTTGCTGCACTGAAAGTAAAGGGGCTGAATAATTTTGCACGCCCAATTTTTCAGTTTTTGATTTGTTTAAAATTTTGAAATATCCAATAAATGTCGTTCCACTTCATCATTGTGTCCCACTTGTTGTTGATTCTTCACAAAAAAATACAGTTTTATATATTTATGTTTGAAGCCTGAAATGTGGCAAAAGGTCGCAAAGTTCAAGGGGGCTGAATACTTTCGCAAGGCACTGTATATACTGTAGCTAAGAAAGTAATACTAAGTGTATGTTGTTAAGTAAGATGTTAGTAGCCCATGTGCCTCACCCTAATAAGTTGGTCTATTTACACCTCTTAATTTCACCTACTGTTCTTACTTGGTGCACATGTAGCCTATAACCTGTTTTTGAGAAATGTAATCATCTAATATTGTAAGACCTTTCATTATCTGCTTATATGCCCCCTTTATTTATCCTACGGTTCTGACTTGGTGTACAGGGAGAACACTGTAAGAACGGGGCCCATGTTCTGAATTCTGTCGCTGTACATTTCAAAAGTGCTAAACAAATAGTTATATCGACTAACGTTACATCCGACCTAGCTCGCTCATTAATGTTTTAATCAAAACTACAGATTGTCTCTTATCCGCTCGTCATCCCCTTATGCCATAGTTTGTACATTTCAATTTACATTAGAAACCACATTTATTTAAGTCAGCCATATCAGCTTTTTTTAAAGTCAGTAAATTAAGCTGAATTAACTGTTTTGTTGACAGACAAGGCTCCACTGATAGCCAGGTGTAGCAGTGGTAAGATGTTGGGACAGCTTTATGTAGGCCCTAACAATTTGTGGGCACTGTTTGTGGGCACTGTTTTTCACTGTTATAGTGCAATTAATGTATTGTTTAGTGTTGTGTAGTGGCTTTTCTGGCATGCATCTAACTTTTAGGAATGGTTGAGCTAACGTAGGCTAATTCGATCAGCATGAGGTTGTACGTAACGAGAATTTCCCAGGATATAGACATATCTGATATTGGCAAAGCTTAAATTCTTGCTAATCTAACTGCACTGTCCAATTGACAGTAGCTATTACAGTGAAAGAATACCATGCTATTGTTTGAGGAGAGTGCACAGATATAAACTTGAAAGGTTATTAATTAACCAATTAGGCACATTTGGGCAGTCTTGATACAAAATTGTACAGAAATGCAACGGTTCATTGGATCAGTCTAAAACTTTGCGCACCCTGCTGCCATCTAGTGGCCAAAATCTAAATTGTGCCTGGGCTGGAATAATACATTATGGCCTTTATCTTGCATTTCAAAGATGATGATACCAAATAAACACAAAAGGTTTTTTTTCTTTGTATTTTCTTTTACCAGATCTATTGTGTTACCAGATTTAATGTGTTATCCTATATTCATTTCACATTTCCACAAACTTCAAAGTATTTCCTTTCAAATGGTATCAAGAATACGCATATTTTGCTTCAATGCCTGAGCTACAGGCAGTTAGATTTGGGTATGTCATTTTAGTTGCAAATTGAAAAAAATGATCTGATCCTTAGGTAAACATACTGTACTGTACACTTCAGACAGACCCCAACTTGCATTACCAAGACAGTGTGTTCAATTCATTGTTTAATAGGCCTGTTTTTCAGGCTGAAAGGTGTGAGAGATACTATCGCTGGGGTGATGTTCTTATTTTAATTTGTTTTTAATGTGTCTGTCTCTTTCTGCCAAGCAGCTGTACTTACAGAGCCATTGTCTCCCTCCAAGAAGCGAGATTAAGACGTAATCAGTTTTGCCACCAGAAGCCCTGTGTCGGGAGCAAAGAGACAAGGACATTCGTCTTAATTCTGCCACGCACCTGTCAGCATTACACACACACAATATTCCATCTCCTACGTGCCAACATGTGCAGCACTTTTTCTCTACTATAGCTCCTGTTCTCTCCATTTCTGAAACAGACAAAAAGTGTGCAGGCAACAAGGAACCTGTTATCTCCTATTTTAAGCATATTCTGCTGTTCATAAAAATATGAGATAAATGCATGTATTTCAAGGCAGGATTGCTGCACTGCAAATCCCCTGTCTGTAATTAACATGGAGTAAACTTTACTGAAGACTCTACTGTTAGGTTATGTAACAACATTAGATAAATTAGTTCCACTTTATCATCATCCAATAAGACTTGGGCTTCTCAGTATTGCAAACCAATAGATCAGGGATGGACAGGCCCTCGGATCAATTGAAAACAATAAAAACAATTGAAACTCAGTCGGGGTCTCAACTTGCAAGTTAGAATAGTAAAATACACAAGGTGCAATTTCAAAATTTGGTTGCGCATCAGCAGTTTCTCTTGTTATGTCAGCCACTGAATAAGCCCATGTCAGCTAAACATTTTTAGATTGGTAAATTAGTCTAGTGGCCAGCTATCTAAATGTTGTAATCATGGTCGAATTACCGGTCTGGAAGCCCCCACAGATTTCTCAGTCTCACTCAGATATCATATTAAAAACTGTCAACATTTCTCTCCACCCTATGGCAAAATGTGTAGAATTGCATAAAATTATAATGAAAATGTAGAATAACATGAAATTAGTTATACAATTGCAAAATCTTATCTCCCACCCATGGCAAAATGTGTACAAAAATATCTCTCCGCTGCCAAGAGGGAGGGCTGATAAAACGTTTTGCTCAAAATGTGGGTATGGAAACCCACCAGCAACTGCAGCACCTCATGATGAGCAGATCTTTGGGGGGTGACCCCCACCCCCATCAAAGTTGCCCACCCTGCCATAGGTTATCTGTCATGTCCAACATGCATGGCCAGAGTAGGGAGAGGAAAACATGCATGGCCAGGGAGACATTCTGAACAGAAGTATTCAACCACACTCACACATGTTTGGTCTCCCCCTGGCTGCCGGTCATCGGTGGCTGGATGAGATGTGGACCAGGTCCACGTACACTCCAGCAGCAGGCATGAGATGTGGACCAGGTCCACTGTACACTCCAGCAGCAGACCGAGAGCAAACCGGAATCTTCAGTTTTAAGGAGCTCAGGTAGCCCATTAGTTAATCAGGCCTAGGTGTGACAGGCCGGCCAACTCCAGTCTCCAAGGACACCAGCCAAGGTGGAGGAGTCTACAATTGGAAAGTACAAAAGGAGGCACAGCAAAACATAGAAATTCAACAAACCATAGAAATAAATGCAACATTTTAATAAGATGAGCAAAATATGTTAAATAAAAGATCAACACAAACTCAAAATAAAAGTAATAAATACATAAAGGGAAAACAAGGAAGGGCAACACCTGACATGTTCTGGGTCAAGCTGTTTGTAGAAAGCTATTTGTCCAAAATCCCAGTTGTTGACATAACACTAAAGTACATTGGGTGAGCACGTTGGAGCAGGGAGCATGAAAATGGTCCATGCTATCGGGAATCCTTGGGACGTCACTACACAGTTGAAGTTAATTACATATGTTAGTGTCAGGGTTGCCATGTTCGTGATTTTCCTGAAATTGGGCTACTTTGAAAACAATGTCGCGGGTGAAAATGTATTGGTCGCGTGTTGCGGGTTTTTGGGCTACTTCTAAATTGCACCGCTGCCGCCAAAGCAATTTCTTACAAGTATATATTTCATTGTGACCTGCTGATTATCAGGCAGTGAGGCAGTGAGTGAGTGAGAGGTGGGGAGGGCCGGGTGTGTGTGTGTGTGTGTGTGTGTGTGTGTGTGTGTGTGTGTGTGTGTGTGTGTGTGTGTGTGTGTGTGTGTGTGTGTGTGTGTGTGTGTGTGTGTGTGTGTGTGTGCGTGCGTGTCGAGAAGACAGTTGGCTGAGTCTCGTGAAAGACAGAGCAGCACGCTCACACGTCCGTAGCCTATTTAGATTGTCATTATGGAGACACCTATTTCCAACCCCTTTTCCATAAAATATGAATTAACAGCTGGAACTGATGGGCATCAGACTTTAGGCACTCTAGTAAAATTCGCTTGGAAGTGTTTTAAACGGTATTCTAATCATATTAAGCGAAGGGTGTATGCATGCCCAGTTATTGGGTCTCGAGCCCTGCCCGATTAGACATGTGAAATTAAAGTTATGGAACTCCCTCTCGTGCTTCAGTTATGGGGAAAAGTCCACAATGAAATTGACATTAAATGTGGAGAATGACACATTTGCATTTATTGGCCATCAATTACCCTATTAATGTATATGCCAATGTAGGCTACTGTAGTCTACCATTTTATACAATACATACCTTGAAATGACAATATCACTGGACTCATTGCAAATCAACTTGTGCCTCTTGTGCAGACTACCTGGAGCTTGCAAATGGGTTGAATAAATAGCCTATAACTTCAGTGTATTATTGTAGTCGTGTGTTATTATGCTATTATTAATAGCCATGTTTAGTTAATGAAATTGGAAGTTATCAATTGTGATCATGGTCACAGTTCTATCGCAATTGCCGATCAACTGTTGTTAGAATGCATTAGATTGAAGGTAACGGTCAATCAGATTGGGCTACAGTTTTTTTTTTAAATGCTTGGGGAACAACTACTAGAAGGCTCAGAGCGAGTGACGTTTCTTTGAAACGCTATTACCGCATGCTAACTAGCTAGACATTTCACTTCGGTTACACCAGCCTCATCTCGGGAGTTGATAGGCTTGAAGTCATTGTTTGAATGAATGTTTACTCGCCTACTTCTGCCTACCACCGCTCAGTCAGATACTTAGATACTTGTATGCTCAGTCAGATTATATGCAACGCAGGACACGCTAGATAATATCTAGTAATATCATCAACCATGTGTAGTTAACTAGTGATTATGATTGATTGTTTTTTATAATATAGGTTTAATGCTAGCTAGCAACTTACCTTGGCTTACTGCGTAACAGGCAGTCTCCTTGTGGAGTGCAACCAGAGAGAGTGTCACGCCTTGGTCTTAGTATTTTGTGTTTTAGTTAATTAGTTGGTCAGGCCAGGGTGTGACATGTGTTTATGTTATTGTGTTGTCGTATTGGGGTTTTTGTTGGCATTGGGATTGTGGTTGATTAGGGGTGTGTTTAGTTTAGGTTTGGCTGCCTGAGGCGGTTCTCAATCAGAGTCAGGTGATTCTTGTTGTCTCTGATAGGGAACCGTATTTAGGTAGCCTGGGTTTCACTGTGTATTTCGTGGGTGATTGTTCCTGTCTCTGTGTAGTTTCACCAGATAGGCTGTAATTAGGTTTCACGTTCCGTTTTGTTGTTTTGTATTTGTCTCAGTCTCAGTTATTTCATGTACCGCGATTCATTTCATTAAAGACATGAGTAACCACCATGCTGCATTTCGGTCCGACTTTCTTTTGACAAACGAAGAACGCCGTTACAGAGAGGCAGGTCGTTATTGCGTTGGACTAGTTAACTGTAAATTTGCAAGATTGGTTCCCCCGAGCTGACAATGTGAAAATTTGTCATTCTGCCCCTGAATGAGGCAGTTAACACACCGGTCCTAGGCCGTCATTGAAAATAAGAATGTGTTCTTAACTGACTTGCCTAGTTAAATAAAGGTATAAAAATACAAATAAAATACAGGTTTCCGATTGTTATGAAAACTTGAAATCGGCCCTAATTAATCGGCCATTCCGATTAATCGGTCGACCTCTAATTTGTACTTTTGATACCTAAATGTATTTGAGCAATTCCATTTACTTTTATTTAAAAACAAAATACTTTTAGACTTTTACTCATAGTATTTTACTGGGTGACTTTCACTTTTGCAAGTATGACAATTGGATACTTTTGCCACCATTTCAAACACTCAGCAAAATGGCTCCAACACGGCAGGAGTCAGACTCGGGTTAAAAAGGTGACCTTACCTCATGGCCTATAACGGTTACGTCACCTTTACTTCACGCCTTAAGTTTTCCAACCTGTTACCTCCGTTTCCTGCCTCGTTGAAGTACTGTTTCTGAGTCGTGACAGTCAAAGGTTAAACGGTGAAGGCTTATTGAAGCTATGAAGGCACAGATCAGAATCAGAGAGGGGTTGAGTTATTTTAGGTTCCATCATGTCAGTAAAAGCAGGTCACGGTGATAGAAGTCCCTGTACCTCTCTGTAACCAAACAACTAACAGTACACTGATCTATAGTGGGGCTGAGGGGGTTTCATAACTAGCTACATTCACCCACTAATGGTAAATCCTCAGAGGAAGGAATGTGTTTTGTTTTAATTCCACTAGTGGATTAAACTATTATCTAATGACGAGGGGAAGGAAGAAACTAAAATAGTTTTTTTCCCCCGCTGGCGCACTGCCTGTTTTAATGAGATTAGGGTTACATAATGTGTTACGACTCGAGGTTTCCTTATTAAGAATGTGCACACACACACACACACACTCAGAAACACTGAAAGTGAGGTGGCCAGGCCAGGCAATTTTCTGCTGTTCCCCCTCACATCTCCCTCCCATTCATGGGCATGAGTACAAGGGGCATTTGGGGTAAGTCCTCTGGGGTTGGGAGGCAGCCAAAATGTATCAGCATTCAATGTATTCATGTCAGCATTCAATGTATTCAAAATTAGGATTAGGAGAATGATCTTTTCATTTGACTACCCGACTGACTAATCTCTTCCATACTCCCATCCTTCATTTGATAATTGCCTGGAGCAGTCATGTGATTGTCTCATTCCATGCTGATGTCACCGACATTCCTAAGGAGAGCTTCTGTTCTCCAATTGAAATGTAGGCCTGTAGATAGATAGGCAGGGCCTGCTGTGCTGTCAATGCAGTCTTTTTTAAATGGAGAACAATTGATTTAGTTCTACAGAATAAATGAGTAGGCCTACATACCGATTGTTGAAATGATTTCCTTCGTCTTTTTTGCTCAGTTGGCCATACATGTAACGCATGTATGGCCAACTGACTACAGAGATAAAACCATGTTCTTCTGTAGTTGAATAACTTGAGTCAAACAAAATATTCACTCCACTGGTATTACCAGCTACAGTATCTTTAATCTTGTGTTTTGGAAACACCAGCACTCGGATGCCACATATCATACAGTGCATTCTGAAAGTATTGTAATGACCTGAATAGCTCATAAATGAACAATTGTCCAGACAGAGGCTTGAGTTTGCGAATTGACGGTTTATTAAACCAACTTTACACAGGCTACTGTTTGGGCCGTAGCACACGCCAAAAAGATGACAGATAACCCACAAGCCAATCGTGACCTTCTCTTGGGATGCCCAGACGTAAGAGAGAGAGAACAAAAAGCTGAACCTGGTCTTAACTTCCAATGCTCCACCCCCCCTCCACGCCACTCCGCCAACCACCAGGATGCCCGGCATCAGAACATTCCAGGCATTCCCGTGATTGGCAGATAGCATGTTGATTGACATGTCGGACCCCGCGAACACCGGGTACTGGTCAGTACAACACAACCACCTCCTAGCCTAACACATAACACACAGCTGTCTGTGCGGGTCGCTACAGTATACAGACCCCATCACTTTTTCAAAATGTTGTAAAAATGGAATAAATGTTTCTCTCCAATCTACACACACAACCCCATAGTGACAAAGCAAAAACAGGTTCTTTTTTTTCTAATTTATTAAAAGTAAATGTGTTACAGCCTTGATTCAAATGTTTTCTTTCATCAATCTACACACAATACCGCACAATGACAAAGCAAATGTATTAAAAATTTAAAAATATCACATTTACACAAGTATTCAGACCCTTTACTCAGTACTTTGTTGAAGCACCTTTGGCAGAGATTACAGCCTCAAGTCTTCTTGGGTATGATGCTACAAGCTTGGCATACCTGTATTTGGGGAGTTTCTCACGTTCTTCTCTTCAGATCCCCTCAGACTGTCAGGTTGGATGGGGAGCGTTGCTGCACAGCTATTTTCAGGTCTCTCCAGAGATGTTTGATCGGGTTCATGTCCGGGTTCTGGCTGGGCCACTCAAGGACATTCCGAGACTTGTCCCGAAGCCACTCCTGCGATTTCTTGGATGTGTGCTTACGGTCGTTGTCCAATTGGAAGGTGAACCTTCACCCCAGTCTGAGGTCCTGAGCTCTCTGGGGCAGGTTTTAATCAAGGATCTCTCTGTACTTTGCTCCGTTCATCATTTCCCTCAATCCTGACTAGCCTCCCAGTCCCTGCTGCTGAAAAACATCCCCACGGGATGATGCTGCCACCACCATGCTTCACCGTAGGGATGATATTGGCCAGGTGATGAGCAGTGCCTGGTTTTCTCCAGATGTGGCACATTGTATTCAAGCCAAATAGTTCAATCTTGATTTCATCAGACCAGAGCATCTTGTTTCTCATGGTCTGACAGTCCTTTACCTGCCTTTTGGCAAACTCCAAGCAAGCTGTAATGTGCCTTTTACTGAGGAGTGGCTTCCGTCTGGCCACTCTACCATAAAGGCCTAATTGGTGGAGTGCTGCACAGATGGTTGTCCTTCTGAAAGGTTCTCCCATCTCCACAGAGGAACTCTGGAGCTCCGTCAGGGTGACCATCGGGTTCTTGGTCACTTTACTGAAGTGGGGACCCTTCTCCCCCAATTGCTCAGTTTGGCTGGGCAGCCAGCTCTAGGAAGAGTCTTGGTGGTTACAAACTTCTTCCATTTAAGAAGAATGGATGCCACTGGGTTCTTGAAGACCATCAATGCTGCAGACATTTTTTGGTACCCTTCCCCAGATCTGTGCCTCGACACAATCCTGTCTTGGCGCTCTATGGAGAATTCATTCAACCTCATCGCTTGGTTTTTGCTCTGACATGCACTGTCAGCTGTGGGACCTTTTTATATAGACAGGTGGGTGCCTTTCCAAATCATGTCCAATCAATTGAATTTACCACAGCTGGACTCCAAGTTGTAGAAACATCTCAAGGATGATCAATGGAAACAGGATGCACCTGATCTCAATTTCGAGTTGCATAGCAAAGGGTCTGAATAATTATGTAAATAAGGTATTTTTAATACATTTGCCCCCCAAAAAATGAAACCTGTTTCCGCTTTGTCTTTGTGAAGTATTTTGTGTGGATTGAGGATGTTTTATTTCATCCATTTGAGAATAAGGCTGTAACATAACAAAATATGGAAAGAGTGTAGGGGTCTGAGTACTTTCTGAATGCACTGTATGTATATTCCACATAGTGTACATGCAGTAGTTCATTACTCATGTGCTCAATGGGGCCCTGAAGCATTCCAGTGTGTATGTACTCTATGAGCAGTTTATTGAATCACACTCCATTCGGTTCAGTCCCTCCCCTATCACACAGATTAACTAAGGACAAACTGCACTTCTCTCATTTAATTTGATCATTATGTAGTGTGCCATATCTCTGTGTGTGTGGTTGTATGCTGTGTGTGCGTGTGGTGCTCACAGAACAGTTATAGTAAGCTATTGTGGCAGCCAGATCAGCAGAGTGGGGGAGAGTGTGACTGGCACTGGTCTATTCAGGAATGCTGAGGAGCTGGCAGAATCCCCTAAACTCTCACACTGAGCAGTCCAGTCACATCCGCCTGCTCTGGAACATTCTATTACATCCATTTCAGAAGAGTCCAATCTTGCTCAGAAGAAATGGTCTTCCCACCAGAACTCCTGGAGAGGGAGAGAGAAACAGACTGATGGAGTGAGGGGGGGGAGAGTGAGAGAGAGAGTGAGAGAGAGAGAGAGAGAGAGAGAGAGAGAGAGAGAGAGAGAGAGAGAGAGAGAGAGAGAGAGTGAGTGAGTGAGTGAGTGAGTGAGTGAGTGAGTGAGTGAGTGAGTGAGTGAGTGAGTGAGTGAGTGAGACAGCGGGAGTGCTCCGTCTAGCGCCATGGAGACCACCTGAACACTGGGTAGAGTAAGTCTGAAGCCAGGGTTTGAATAGTAGGGCTGTGTGTGTGTGACAATATTTAAGAGAGCTCTTAGAATAGTCGTAAGAATATGTCATGTGTTTGAGATTTTATCAAATCCTTGAAGTGTCTCGGTAAATAAAGATGGCTTGAAAGACATCACCCCATAGCACTCACTTCTGTCATCATGAAGTGCTTTGAGAGGCTAGTTAAGGATCATACCACCTCCACCTTACCTGACACTCTAGACCCACCTCAATTTGCATACCACCCCAATAGGTCCACAGATGATGACATCGCATTCCGCACTGCCCTATCCCATCTCAAGGGTGCGTGCCCAGCCCCTCCTGTACTCCATGTTCACCCCATGACTACAAGGCCATGCAAGCCTCCAACTCAATCGTCAAGTTTGCAGAAAACAATAGTCGTGGGCCTGATTACCAACAATGACGAGACAGCCCTGTCAGAGTGGTGCCAGGAAAATAATCTCTTCCTCAACGTCATCTAAATGAAGGACTTCAGGAGACAGCATGTCCCTATCCACATCGACGGGACCGCAGTGGAGTAAGTGGAAAGCTTCTAGTTCCTCTTCGCTCACATCACTGACATCTGAAATGGTCCACCCACACAGATGGTGTGGTGAAGAAAGCGCAACAGTGCATCAAACTTTTACAGATGCACCATTGAGAGCATACTGTCAGGCTGTCTCACCACCTGGTATGGCGTCTGCACCACCTGCAACCGCAGGGCAGGGGGCACACTGTCTGCACTCCAGGACACCTACAGCCCTACAGAAAGTCCGAAAAGATCATCAAGGACAACAACCACCTGAGCCATGACATGTTCACCCCACTATCATCCAGATGGCGAGGTCAGTACAGGTGCATCAATGCTGAGACCAAGAGACTGAAAAACAGCTTCTATCTGAAGGCCATCAGACTGTTAAATAGCCATCACTTGCCGGGCCTTCACCCAGTACCCTGCCCTGAACTTAGTCACTGTCACTAGCCGGCTACCGCCGATTACTCAACCCTGCACCTCAGACGCTGCTGCCCTATGTACATAGACATGGGATCACTGGCCACCTTAATAATGTTCACATACTGCTTTACTAATTTCACATGTATATATTCTAGTCAATGCCATCCTATTCAACTATTGTGTGTGTGTGTGTGTGTGTGTGTGTGTGTGTGTGTGTGTGTGTGTGTGTGTGTGTGTGTGTGTGTGTGTGTGTGTGTGTGTGTGTGTGTGTGTGTGTGTGTGTGTGTGTGTGTGTGTGTGTGTAACACTATTCTATCATACATATTCTACAGACAGAATATTTAGTATCCACACACGGTCCTAATGTCTATACATCCCAACCACCCACCCTGGACTGTAACATTGCTGGTCCTCATATTTATAGATTTCTTAATTCCATTATTTTACTTTAGATTTGTGTGTATTGTTGTGAATTGTTAGCGATTACTGCTCTGTTGGAGCTAGGAACACAAGCATTTCACAACACCCGCAACAACATCTGCTAAATATGTGTTTGTGACCAATAAAATTAGATGAGGAGAATAAGTAATAACTCCAGAATGGAAACTGGAACCCCACTAGAGGTCAGTAGATGGTAGCAAATAAATACAGCACTCCTCTCTTCCTCTTCTCTCTCTTCTCTCTCTGGAGAGGTTTATAGTTTTAAACATGATCCTGCATTGGAACACTCTGTCCTGGGTATTGAGTAACTCCCCTACCTATGCCCCCGGCACTCTAAACCCTTGTGTGCATGTGACTCGTGTGTGTGTTTGTGTGTGTGTGTTACTGCCCACCTCCCACGCCCCTGTGGGTTTTTCAAGTCTCCAGATACATCTGTCTGTCAGCTCCACCTGACTAGCTGTGAAACCCTCACAGTCACTTATGACTAGCAATGATGATGACCTCATAGTCCCCCTCTACTCCTCTAGTCAGTCTCAAGGCAGGCTTACTGGGTCTAAATTGTCACACTATCACCAGTTGGAATGTCACACTAACACATAAACCTAGAGGGACTGAGACAGAGAGAGAGCGCGAAATAAATTGGGGAAGACCAAATCTGAGAGAACTGAAAGCAGCAGAGAACTGAATTGGGAGGAGTCAGATTGCCCGAATTGAGTGAGAGAGAAAATCTGAAACCCCTGAAGGAGGAGAAAGACTGTGAAGGAGCTCATCAAAGTAGAATAGAGCTAGAGAGTTCTGTTTTTCTCAGATAGACAAGACTAAACAGTGGTGATGATCACTAAACCATTCTCAGGATGGAGATGATGGGTAAGACCACATATCTGTGTCTCTCTTTTAGATCCAGTTCCTGTCTACTCTCTCTCTGTCCTCTTTCTAGCTGCGCACTCACAAAATGGCTTCCAATGTACGCAGAGGATGAGTCCGAGCCTGACTGTTGTCAAGAGGGCGTGTCCTATGAATTTGCTAGCCTTTTTAATCTGTGGACATTTATTGTGGTAAACAGAGCAAAATGATGCTTCACGGTTGATTGGTCCACCTAAGAGCATTCCATGCTACACTGAGTGATTACAGATGATCGATTTGAGTCGGTTTCGGACATGAGCTTTCATGTGAGAGCCTAAGAGACATGTGCACCACAGACTCTGCATTCATGTTTCACAATGTCTCATGAGCTGTCATGGGAGTTTTTGTATGTAGGTGTGATTATGTGCGCACACGGTTTGTGTACAGTTTTGGGTCATGATGTGGAACATCCTAGCTCAAGGTACATAGACCTCTGATGGATGATGGAGTACTGCAGATTACAGAAGACCACCAGAGCATCTGTTTGTCTGAGTGTACAAAACATTAGGACCACCTTACTTATATTGAGTTGCACCCCCTTTTGCCCTCAGAACAGCCTCAATTCATCAGGTCATTGTCTCTACAAGGTGTCAAGTTGGTCCATGTTGACTCCAATGCTTTCCGCAGTTGTGTCAAGTTGGCTGGATGTCCTTTGGGTGGGGGACCATTCTTGACACACACAGGAAACTGTTGAGCGTAAAAAACAAAGAGTTGCAGTTCTTGACACACATACCGGTGTGCTTGGCACCTACTACCATACCCCATTCAAAGGCACTTAAATCTTTTCTCTTGCCCATTCACCCTCTGGCACGCACACACAAGTTATGTCTCAAGGCTCAAAAATCCCCTAACTTTCAGCTGCACTGGTTGAAGTGGATTTTACAAGTGACATCAATAAGTGATCGTAGCTTTCACCTGGATTCACCCGGTCCGTTTGTCATGGAAAGAGCAGGTGTTCCTAATGTTTTGTACACTCGGTTGGTCTCAAGACTGCAGAGCATGGTATTGCTCAGCGTTCACGATCAGAAATGGGGAGAAGTGTACAACAGTATACGGTTATGTCTACTCTGGTAATGTCAACTAACTACATTTACACATTACAATTTAGTCTTTTAGCAGACATTCTTATCCAGAGTGACTTAGAGTAGAGTTTTTCGTACAGGTCCCCTGTGGAAATCGAACCAAACAAACCCTGGCGTTGCAAGCGCCGTGCTCTACAACTGAGCCAAACTGGTCCCTGCTAACGGCTCTCTCTCCTCTCAGCTCTAGGCGAAGATGGCTTTGCACGTTGTCCTCTGGAAGCTCTGATCTGGGCTGGGAGGAAGTACCTGGAGCAGATCCTCAGTTACCACCCTGACATCCTGTGTCTTCAGGAAGTGGACCACTACTACGACACTTTCCAGCCCATCCTGGCCAACCTGGGCTACCACAGCACCTTCCTGCCCAAGCCCTGGTCCCCCTGCCTGGATGTGGCCAGCAACAACGGCCCTGACATCTGTGCTCTCTTCTACCGCCGCTCATGCTTCAGCTTTCTCCACACCTCCCACCTCTCATCCATGATGCTGCCTACCAATTAGGTGGCCGTCGTGCAAACGCTGTATTTTTATTTTTATATTACCTTTATTTAACTAGGCAAGTCGGTTAAGAACAAATCCTCTGATAGTGTCTTTAACGTTGAAGCCCTCGGAGGACATGTACAGGCTTTTTATCTCCTCCACCCTGGGTCTGGACTCAGCCTATAAGCTGCTGTGTGCAGATGGGCAGATGGAGCCGGTCTTCATTACCTGGAAGATCCGTCCCTCAGGGGAGAGCTGCAGTACCCTGGATTACATCTGGTAGTCTCACGGTGCTTTCACTGTGGACACCCTGCTGGACATACCCACTGAGGAAGAGCTAGGACCTGACTGCCTGTCCCTCAAACCACTACCCCTCCGACCACCTCTCACTGCTCTGTGATGTCAGCTTCAGGGAGCAACCCCATAGGCTGATGTAGGCTGCCTATCACAGAGGTATCAGCCAGTAGAGTCACAGTTCAGAACAATGAAGGAAAAGTGACTGGATGGGTTTGTGGTACAAGAGAACTGAATTCTTATTTTACTTGACCTGGTGGTGAGATTAGATTTTAGACTTGATACCGGGGAGTAGTTGTTTTTTGTATATATTAAAAACCAGCACTTGCAGAAACATGACTACCTCCAGGGGAAAAAAGTTTAGGATAATATCAATCCTGTGGATAATTATGTAACTCTGCTATTTTCAGTGCTGTGGCAGCTAGATGGCTAGTGAGTACAGAATAAATAAATGTCCTGTGTATTTATTTTAGTGTTTGATACTTTGTGTAGCTAGTTATGTTAATATTCTGTATCACCTTCGCCCAGGCTGAATAAATGCTTGAGCATCAACATTCAGTCAAATGACTTTTGGGAATAAATGCTCACACCTCACTTCTAAAGCCTTTTGTTGGCCATTTAGTCTATAGAATAGCAACAATCAGAAACACTGCCATGTAGTGTTGACCAGGGGTTCTCAAGTGCTGTGTTTAGACACACAGACCAATTCTGATCTTTTATGCACTAATTGGTCTTTTGAACGATCACATCAGCTCTTTTTCAGAGCTGATCTGGTTGGTCAAAAGACCAATTAGTGAAGACAAGATCAGAATTGGGCTGCTTGTCTAAATGCAGCAGTGGTGTAAAAATACTTCAAAGTACTACTTAAGTAGTTTTGAGGGGGTATCTATACTTTACTATTCATATTTTTGACAAATTTCACCTTTACCTCACTACATTCCTAAATAAAATTATGTACTTTTTACTCCATACATTTTCCCTGACACCCAAAAGTACTTACATTTTGAATGCTTAGCAGGACAGGAAAATTGTGAAATTCACACTTATCAAGAGAACATCCCTGGTCATCCCTACTGCCTATGATCTGGCAGACTCACTAAACACACATGCTTTGTTTGTAAATGCTGTTGGAGTGTGCCCCTGGTTATCCATAAATTAAAAAAGAAAATGGTTGCAGTCTGGTTTGCTTAATAAGACATTTGTATACTTAAGTACATTTAAAACCAAATACTTTTAGACTTAAGTAGTATTTTACTGGAGGGACTTTTACTTAAGTCACCTTAATAGAAAATATCTTTACCTTTTACTCAAGTATGACAATTGGGTACTTTTTCAACCACAGAAATGCAGCTAAAGTGGGGACCTGCAGGGCAGATACGTTAAAAAATATATATGAATATTACTAAGCAGGTTAAACAAATTGTCTCCGTGGAATAAATTCAGCGTAATACAAAATGTCATCTACAATTTATGTTTTTGCAGCATTCATGTGCTAGTCGAAACTAGGAAACTCAAATGTCCAACTTGCTAACTGGTTGAACGCGGCACCACTACAACCAGTTAGCATGTTTGAAATGTCAGAGTTGACTCGTTCCGACTAGCATGTGAACACGGCAATAACCCTGGGCAACATGGGCCTGGGAGACTCACAGGGATATTGGTAACCACAGTACTGCACACATCATGTATTCCCCCAAAATAAACTGTAGTTTAAGCTTTAAAACTGACTCATGGGCCTCCCAAGTGGCGCAGTGGTCTATGGCGCTAGAGATTCTGGGTTCGAGTCCAGGCTCTGTTGCAGCCGGCCGCAACCGGGAGACCCACAGTTTATTTTGGGGGAATACATGACGTGTAAAGTACTGTGGATACAATTGGCCCAGTGTCGTCCGGGTTAGGGGAGGGTTTGGCCAGCAGGGATGTCCTTGTCCCATCGCGCACTAGCGACTCCTGTGGCGGGCCGGGCGCAGTGCGCGCTGACATGGTCGCCAGGTGTACAGTGATTCCTCCAACACATTGGTGCAGCTGGCTTCCGGGTTAAGTGGCATTGTGTAAAGAAGCAGTGCGGCTTGGTTGTGTTTCGGAGGACACATTTATTTATTTTTTATTTATTTCACCTTTATTTAACCAGGTAGGCAAGTTGAGAACAAGTTCTCATTTACAATTGCGACCTGGCCAAGATAAAGCAAAGCAGTTCGACACATACAACGACACAGAGTTACACATGGAGCAAAACAAACATACAGTCAATAATACAGTATAAACAAGTCTATATACGATGTGAGCAAATGAGGTGAGATAAGGGAGGTAAAGGCAAAAAAAGGCCATGGTGGCAAAGTAAATACAATATAGCAATAACAATATACAATATAGCAATATATACAATAAGTAAAACATTGGAATGGTAGATTTGCAATGGAAGAATGTGCAAAGTAGAAATAAAAATAATGGGGTGCAAAGGAGCAAAATAAATAAATTAATTAAATACAGTAGGGAAAGAGGTAGTTGTTTGGGCTAAAATATAGGTGGGCTATGTACAGGTGCAGTAATCTGTGAGCTGCTCTGACAGTTGGTGCTTAAAGCTAGTGAGGGAGATAAGTGTTTCCAGTTTCAGTGCTTTTTGTAGTTCTTTCCAGTCATTGGCAGCAGAGAACTGAAAGGAGAGGCGGCCAAAGAAAGAATTGGTTTTGGGGGTGACTAGAGATATATACCTGCTGGAGCGTGTGCTACAGGTGGGAGATGCTATGGTGACCAGCGAGCTGAGATAAGGGGGGACTTTACCTAGCAGGGTCTTGTAGATGACATGGAGCCAGTGGGTTTGGTGGCGAGTATGAAGCGAGGGCCAGCCAACGAGAGCGTACAGGTCGCAATGGGGGTAGTATATGGGGCTTTGGTGACAAAACGGATTGCACTGTGATAGACTGCATCCAATATGTTGAGTAGGGTATTGGAGGCTATTTTGTAAATGACATCGCCAAAGTCGAGGATTGGTAGGATGGTCAGTTTTACAAGGGTATGTTTGGCAGCATGAGTGAAGGATGATTTGTTGCGAAATAGGAAGCCAATTCTAGATTTAACTTTGGATTGGAGATATTTGATATGGGTCTGGAAGGAGAGTTTACAGTCTAACCAGACACCTAAGTATTTGTAGTTGTCCACGTATTCTAAATCAGAGCCGTCCAGAGTAGTGATGTTGGACAGGCGGGTAGGTGCGGGTAGCGATCGGTTGAAGAGCATGCATTTAGTTTTACTTGTATTTAAGAGCAATTGGAGGCCACGGAAGGAGAGTTGTATGGCATTGAAGCTTGCCTGGAGGGTTGTTAACACAGTGTCCAAAGAAGGGCCAGAAGAATACAGAATGGTGTCGTCTGCGTAGAGGTGGATCAGAGACTCACCAGCAGCAAGAGCGACCTCATTGATGTATACAGAGAAGAGAGTCGGTCCAAGAATTGAACCCTGTGGCACCCACATAGAGACTGCCAGAGGTCCGGACAGCAGACCCTCCGATTTGACACACTGAACTCTATCAGAGAAGTAGTTGGTGAACCAGGCGAGGCAATCATTTGAGAAACCAAGGCTGTCGAGTCTGCCGATGAGGATGTGGTGATTGACAAATTCGAAAGCCTTGGCCAGATCAATGAACACGGCTGCACAGTAATGTTTCTTATCGATGGCGGTTAAGATATCGTTTAGGACCTTGAGTGTGGCTGAGGTGCACCCATGACCAGATCTGAAACCAGATTGCATAGCAGAGAAGGTATGGTGAGATTCGAAATGGTCGGTAATTGGTTTGTTGACTTGGCTTTCGAAGACCTTAGAAAGGCATGGTAGGATAGATATAGGTCTGTAGCAGTTTGGGTCAAGAGTGTCCCCCCCTTTGAAGAGGGGGATGACCGCAGCTGCTTTCCAATCTTTGGGAATCTCAGACGACACGAAAGAGAGGTTGAACAGGCTAGTAATAGGGGTGGCAACAATTTCGGCAGATAATTTTAGAAAGAAAGGGTCCAGATTGTCTAGCCCGGCTGATTTGGCGGGTAGGTGCGGGTTGGAGCGAGCGGTCGCATCTACACTTCGGTCCGCAGGTAGTATAACTTTTCATTACATTTCCATTACATTTCATTATAGTACAACGGTTTGATTTGTCTAATCTTAGCAATTTCTTCTTAGCTAGCTACATAGCCGTCTTTGTATCAAAGATAATTGCGTAATTATCGTATTTCGTCGTCCTAACGTAGTCTACACTGCTATCTGCCCAGCAGCTAGCTACGTCTACCGTCTACTAGCACTGTAGTAACTATTACACTCAACTGAACGACTCGATTAGTGTAGTGTTAGCTAGCTACATAGTTGTCTTTGCTGTCTTCGTATCCAAGATAATTGTGTAGTTTAGAGTGTGTAGACTTAGAGTGATTATCTTAATTTACCGAGGTTAGCTAGCCAGCTATTTGTTGTCCTTAACGTAAGAGATACTGTTAGCTAGCTAGCCAACAGCTAGCCAACGTCTAAACAAATTAACTTCAACAATCCGGTCAACATTCCGCGCTCCACAGGTAGTATCACATTTTCATTTCACTTCATTACAGTACAACGGTTTGATTTGCTTGATCGTAGCTAGCTAGCTACATAGCCGTCTTTGTATCTAAGACAATTGTGTAGTCTAGAGCGATTTTCTAGGTTAGCTAGCCAGCTATTGTCGTTCTTTTAACGTAACGTAACGTAATCAACACTGGCCCCCGAATAGCAGCACTGTAGAAACTATTACACTCGACGGAACGACTTGATTAGTGTAGTGTCAACAACGCAGCCACTGCCAGCTAGCCTACTCCAGCAGTACTGTATCATTTCAATCATTTTAGTCAATAAGATTCTTGCTACGTAAGCTTAACTTTCTGAACATTCGAGACGTGTAGTCCACTTGTCATTCCAATCTCCTTTGCATTAGCGTAGCCTCTTCTGTAGCCTGTCAACTATGTGTCTATCTATCCCTGTTCTCTCCTCTCTGCACAGACCATACAAACGCTCCACACCGCGTGGCCGCGGCCACCCTAATCTGGTGGTCCCAGCGCGCACGACCCACGTGGAGTTCCAGGTCTCCGGTAGCCTCTGGAACTGCCGATCTGCGACCAACAAGGCAGAGTTCATCTCAGCCTATGCCTCCCTCCAGTCCCTCGACTTCTTGGCACTGACGGAAACATGGATCACCACAGATAACACTGCTACTCCCACTGCTCTCTCTTCGTCCGCCCACGTGTTCTCGCACACCCCGAGAGCTTCTGGTCAGCGGGGTGGTGGCACCGGGATCCTCATCTCTCCCAAGTGGTCATTCTCTCTTTCTCCCCTTACCCATCTGTCTATCGCCTCCTTTGAATTCCATGCTGTCACAGTTACCAGCCCTTTCAAGCTTAACATCCTTATCATTTATCGCCCTCCAGGTTCCCTCGGAGAGTTCATCAATGAGCTTGATGCCTTGATAAGCTCCTTTCCTGAGGACGGCTCACCTCTCACAGTCCTGGGCGACTTTAACCTCCCCACGTCTACCTTTGACTCATTCCTCTCTGCCTCCTTCTTTCCACTCCTCTCCTCTTTTGACCTCACCCTCTCACCTTCCCCCCTACTCACAAGGCAGGCAATACGCTCGACCTCATCTTTACTAGATGCTGTTCTTCCACTAACCTCATTGCAACTCCCTCCAAGTCTCCGACCACTACCTTGTATCCTTTTCCCTCTCGCTCTCATCCAACACTTCCCACACTGCCCCTACTCGGATGGTATCGCGCCGTCCCAACCTTCGCTCTCTCTCTCCCCAAACTCTCTCCTCTTCCATCCTATCATCTCTTCCCTCTGCTCAAACCTTCTCCAACCTATCTCCTGATTCTGCCTCCTCAACCCTCCTCTCTTCCCTTTCTGCATCCTTTGACTCTCTATGTCCCCTATCCTCCAGGCCGGCTCGGTCCTCCCCTCCCGCTCCGTGGCTCGACGACTCATTGCGAGCTCACAGAACAGTGCTCCGGGCAGCCGTGAGCGGAAATGGAGGAAAACTCGCCTCCCTGCGGACCTGGCATCCTTTCACTCCCTCCTCTCTACATTTTCCTCCTCTGTCTCTGCTGCTAAAGCCACTTTCTACCACTCTAAATTCAAAGCATCTGCCTCTAACCCTAGGAAGCTCTTTGCCACCTTCTCCTCCCTCCTGAATCCTCCTCCCCCCCTCCTCCCCCTCTCTGCAGATGACTTCGTCAACCATTTTGAAAAGAAGGTCGACGACATCCGATCCTCGTTTGCTAAGTCAAACGACACCGCTGGTTCTGCTCACACTGCCCTACCCTGTGCTCTGACCTCTTTCTCCCCCTCTCTCCAGATGAAATCTCGCTTCTTGTGACGGCCGGCCGCCCAACAACCTGCCCGCTTGACCCTATCCCCTCCTCTCTTCTCCAGACCATTTCCGGAGACCTTCTCCCTTACCTCACCTCGCTCATCAACTCATCCCTGACCGCTGGCTACGTCCCTTCCGTCTTCAAGAGAGCGAGAGTTGCACCCCTTCTGAAAAAACCTACACTCGACCCCTCCGATGTCAACAACTACAGACCAGTATCCCTTCTTTCTTTTCTCTCCAAAACTCTTGAACGTGCCGTCCTTGGCCAGCTCTCCCGCTATCTCTATCGGCTGCCTTCGATACTGTGAACCATCAGATCCTCCTCTCCACCCTCTCCGAGTTGGGCATCTCCGGCGCGGCCCACGCTTGGATTGCGTCCTACCTGACAGGTCGCTCCTACCAGGTGGCGTGGCGAGAATCTGTCTCCTCGCCACGCGCTCTCACCACTGGTGTCCCCCAGGGCTCTGTTCTAGGCCCTCTCCTATTCTCGCTATACACCAAGTCACTTGGCTCTGTCATAACCTCACATGGTCTCTCCTATCATTGCTATGCAGACGACACACAATTAATCTTCTCCTTTCCCCCTTCTGATGAATAGGTGGCGAATCGCATCTCTGCATGTCTGGCAGACATATCAGTGTGGATGACGGATCACCACCTCAAGCTGAACCTCGGCAAGACAGAGCTGCTCTTCCTCCCGGGGAAGGACTGCCCGTTCCATGATCTCGCCATCACGGTTGACAACTCCATTGTGTCCTCCTCCCAGAGCGCTAAGAACCTTGGCGTGATCCTGGACAACACCCTGTCGTTCTCAACTAACATCATGGCGGTGGCCCGTTCCTGTCGGTTCATGCTCTACAACATCCGCAGAGTACGACCCTGCCTCACGCAGGAAGCGGCGCAGGTCCTAATCCAGGCACTTGTCATCTCCCGTCTGGATTACTGCAACTCGCTGATGGCTGGGCTCCCTGCCTGTGCCATTAAACCCCTACAACTCATCCAGAACGCCGCAGCCCGTCTGGTGTTCAACCTTCCCAAGTTCTCTCACGTCACCCCGCTCCTCCGCTCTCTCCACTGGCTTCCAGTTGAAGATCGCATCCGCTACAAGACCATGGTGCTTGCCTACGGAGCTGTGAGGGGAACGGCACCGCATACCTCCAGGCTCTGATCAGGCCCTACACCCAAACAAGGGCACTGCGTTCATCCACCTCTGGCCTGCTCGCCTCCCTACCACTGAGGAAGTACAGTTCCCGCTCAGCCCAGTCAAAACTGTTTGCTGCTCTGGCCCCCCAATGGTGGAACAAACTCCCTCACGATAGGTCTGTACGCCAGGACAGCGGAGTCAATCACCACCTTCCGGAGACACCTGAAACCCCACCTCTTCAAGGAATACCTAGGATAGGATAAAGTAATCCTTCTCCCCCCCTTAAATGATTTAGATGCACTATTGTAAAGTGACTGTTCCACTGGATGTCAGAAGGTGAATTCACCAATTTGTAAGTCGCTCTGGATAAGAGCGTCTGCTAAATTACTTAAATGTAAATGTAAATGTAATTTGTAGGGGTCCAGATTTTGCAGCTCTTTCAGAACATCAGCTGAACAGATTTGGGAGAAGGAGAAATGGGGAAGGCTTGGGCGAGTTGCTGTGGGGGGTGCAGTGCTGTTGACCGGGGTAGGAGTAGCCAGGTGGAAAGCATGGCCAGCCGGAGAAAAATGCTTATTGAAATTCTCAATTATGGTGGATTTATCAGTGGTGACAGTGTTTCCTATCTTCAGTGCAGAGGGCAGCTGGGAGGAGATGTTCTTATTCTCCATGGACTTTACAGTGTCCCAGAACTTTTTTGAGTTAGTGTTGCAGGAAGCAAATTTCTGCTTGAAAAAGCTAGCCTTGGCTTTTCTAACTGCCTGTGTATAATGGTTTCTAGCTTCCCTGAAGAGCTGCATATCACGGGGGCTGTTCGATGCTAATGCAGAACGCCATAGGATGTTTTTGTGTTGGTTAAGGGCAGTCAGGTCTGGGGAGAACCAAGGGCTATATCTGTTCCTGGTTCTACATTTCTTGAATGGGGCATGTTTATTTAAGATGGTTAGGAAGGCATTTAAAAAAATATCCAGGCATCCTCTACTGACGGGATGAGATCAATATCCTTCCAGGATACCCCGGCCAGGTCGATTAGAAAGGCCTGCTCGCTGAAGTGTTTCAGGGAGCGTTTTACAGTGATGAGTGGGGTTCGTTTACCGCTGACCCATTATGGATGCAGGCATACACAAATTGGTGAAGTGAAATGAAAAGAATAAAGAACGGAAAAGTGGTGTGTGCATATGTATTCACCCCCTTTGCTTTGAAGCCCCTATATAATATCTTGTGCAACCAATTACCTTCAGAAGTCCCATAATTATATTGCACACAGGTGGACTTTTAAGTCTCACATGATCTGTCACATGTTCTCAGTATATGTGTGTGTGTGTGTATATATATATATATATATATATATATATACACTGCTCAAAAAAATAAAGGGAACACTTAAACAACACAATGTAACTCCAAGTCAATCACACTTCTGTGAAATCAAACTGTCCACTTCAGAAGCAACACTGATTGACAATCAATTTCATATGCTGTTGTGCAAATGGAATAGACAACAGGTGGAAATTATAGGCAATTAGCAAGACACCCCCAATAAAGGAGTGGTTCTGCAGGTGGTAACCACAGACCTCTTCTCAGTTCCTATGCTTCCTGACTGATGTTTTGGTCACTTTTGAATGCTGGCGGTGCTTTCACTCTAGTGGTAGCATGAGATGAAGTCTACAACCCACACAAGTGGCTCAGGTAGTGCAGTTCATCCAGGATGGCACATCAATGCGAGCTGTGGCAAGGAGGTTTGCTGTGTCTGTTGGCATATTGTCCAGAGCATGGAGGCGCTACCAGGAGACAGGCCAGTACATCAGGAGACGTGGAGGAGGTCGTAGGAGGGCAACAACCCAGCAGCAGGACCGCTACCTCCGCCTTTATGCAAGGAGGAGCACTGCCAGAGCCCTGCAAAATGACCTCCAGCAAGCCACAAATGTGCATGTGTCTGCTCAAACGGTCAGAAACAGACTCCATGAGGGTGGTATGAGGGCCCGACGTCCACAGGTGGGGGTTGTGCTTACAGCCCAACACCGTGCAGGACGTTTGGCATTTGCCAGAGAACACCAAGATTGGCAAATTCGCCACTGGCGCCCTGTGCTCTTCACAGATGAAAGCAGGTTCACACTGAGCAGGTGATAGACGTGACAGAGTCTGGAGACGCCGTGGAGAATGTTCTGCTGCCTGCAACATCCTCCAGCATGACCGGTTTGACGGTGGGTCAGTCATGGTGTGGGGTGGCATTTCTTTGGGGGGCCGCACAGCCCTCCATGTGCTCGCCAGAGGTAGCCTGACTGCCATTAGGTACCGAGATGAGATCCTCAGACCCCTTGTGAGACTATATGCTGGTGCGGTTGGCCCTGGGTTCCTCCTAACACAAGACAATGCTAGACCTCATGTGGCTTAAGTGTGTCAGCAGTTCCTGCACGAGGAAGGCATTGATGCTATGGACTGGCCCGCCCGTTCCCCAGACCTGAATCCAATTGAGCACATCTAGGACATCATGTTTCACTCCATCCACGAATGCCACGTTGCACCACAGACTGTCCAGGAGTTGGCGGATGCTTTAGTCCAGGTCTGGGAGGAGATCCCTCAGGAGACCATCCGCCACCTCATCAGGAGCATGCCCAGGCGTTGTAGGAAGGTCATACAGGCACGTGGAGGCCACACACACTACTGAGCCTCATTTTGACTTGTTTTAAGGACATTACATCAAAGTTGGATCAGCCTGTAGTGTGGTTTTCCACTTTAATTTTCAGTGTCACTCCAAATCCAGACCTTCATGGGTTGATAAATTTGATTTCCATTGATAATTGTGTGATTTTGTCAGCACGTTCAACTATGTAAAGAAAAAAGTATTTAAGAATATTTAATTCATTCAGATCTAGGATGTGTTATTTTAGTGTTCCCTTTATTTCTTTAGTGTTATGTGTTATATATATATATATATATATATATATATTTATTTCACACACACACCTGCTCTGAAAGGCCCCAGAGTCTGCAACACCATTAAGAAAAGGGTACCACCAAGCAAGCGGTACCATGAAGACCAAGGGGCTCTCCAAACAGGTCAGAGCCAAAGTTGTGGAGAAGTACAGATCAGGGTTGGTTTATAAAAAAAATATCAAACTTTGAACATCCCACGGAGCGCCATTAAATCCATTATAAAAAAATTTGAAAGAACATGGCAACACAACAAACCTGCCAAGAGAGGGCCGCCCACCAAAACTCAAGGACCAGGCAAGGAGGGCATTACCAGAGAGGCAACAAAGAGACCAAAGATAACCCTGAAGGAGCAGCAAAGCTCCACAGCGGAGATTGGAGTATTTGCCCATAGGACCACTTTAAGCTGTACACTCCACAGAGCTGTTCTTTACAGAAGAATGGCCAGAAAAATACCATTGCTTAAAGAAAAAAATAAGCAAACATGTTTGGTGTTCGCCAAAAGGCATGTAGGAGACTCCTCAAACATATGGAAGAAGGTACTCTGGTCAGATGAGACTAAAATTGAGATTTTTGGCCATCAAGGAAAACCCTATGTTTGGTGCAAACCCAACACCTCTCATCACCCCGAGAACCACATCCCCAAAGTGAAGCATGGTGGTGGCAGCATCATGCTGTGGGGATGTTTTTCATCGGCAGGGACTGGGAAACTGGTTAGAATTGAAGGAATGATGGATGGCTCTAAATACAGGGAGATTCTTGAGAGAAATCTGTTTCAAACTTCCAGAGATTTGAGACTGGGACAGAAATTCCCCTTCCAGCAGGACAATGACCCTTAACATACTGCTAAAGCAACACTACTGGTTTAATGTGAAACATTTAAATGTCTTGGAATGGCCTAGTCAAGGCTGGTATAAGTTTGAGAACTCCTGGTATAGACAATAGTATTAGCAGCAGGATGGCATATACTGCTATGTCAGCATATATTCACAGGGACTTTTGCCACGGAGTGAAAGAGGCACTTTTAAGGGGACATAAGTGTTTCCAATGACCATATCGTGTGATTTTTAACCAATAATGAGTCAATAGATTTTTTTATTATTACTACAAACAATGTGCCATCTTCACATATCTAGATGTTTTAGTGGATACTGGAGATGAATATAACGCAGAAAAAGTTTTAATTTTCCCTATTTATGTAAAACCAAATGTGAGAATTGCGAGACCTGGTTGGTTTAAGGAGGATACAGGTGTTTTGACCGGTGGACCGTTTTCACCTTTCAGACCCCTTGTGTAGCAACCATTTAGACGCTTGTCAGGGTCCAGGCCTTGCAGCCGTACAGAAACCTAAGCTTCAATAAATGTACAGTATACAAGACCAACTAGATCCAACTGAATATTTGTAACTATTTGAAAGCGATTCAGTGCCAACAAGCATTGACTGAGACGAGATGTTTCTATTCATGTTAGTTTTTATAATACATTTCAGTTTAAATCTACATCAATACAGCGAGTACAAGAAAATAGCATAAATGTGGAATATACTATCTAGATTTGTCTTTTCTTGACACAAACATCCTTTCGCTCCCATTCCTGAACAGTAAAAAAAAAGAAACACAAAAGAACATTGAGTGTTGCGGGACAGTGCTGCGGGGTACTACTGCCTGATAGCCATACAGAGACTGAGAATGGGAACCAACAAAGTCAGATGTAAAGCCAAAGCAAAGATTCCAACTATGATACAAAAGAACTGCAGTTGCATCGAACTTCGAATACATCATACGTAACCTGCTGCAGAGTATCAAAAAGGTTTTACACAAAGACCTTCCTTATATTATGTTTTTGATTTTAAAAAAGGATTTTCGATTTACAATCTAAGGCTTGCCCGTCGTTTGAGTTCCAACGAACTTCTAAAGAGTATGTATTCAAAGTCCCTTTTCCTCTCGTGTCTTCCTGGTTTTCTGATACGGAGGTCACTGCAGCTCCAGTTTGAAGACTAGCTTCCTGGAAGCTAGGCGCTCCAACTGAGGTCCAGTTCAGAGCTCTCCTACTCTGTATGGTCCAACAGCTCCACTGCCCAGTGAGAGAAGGATGGGAAGTGAAGACTCCACTTCAAACAGTGTCAATATGGAGTCAGTAGCCCTCGGGCCTCAAGTTCTCAAGATTCAGGGGCCACTGGGTTCTGGGTCGACTCCGAGGCAGAGGGGTCCTCCGGGCTGGACTGGGAGGGCTCCGTGCTCGCTGAAGGAGGGGATGGGGAGGACTCTGGGAGGGCTGTGGGGGGTGAGATGGCCTCTTTTACAGGGGGTGTAGTGGGGGTTGGTACAGGGGTGGTGATGGCAGTGGAGGGAGGGGGCTGTGGTATACCTACAGGGGAGGCCACAGGTGGCTGCTGTCTCACAGGCTTTGCTAGTATGAGCGGAGGGGCTGGTTTCTGCATTATCTGAAGCGTGGCGGGTTTAGCCTGCACGAGCTGGGTGACTGGTTTGGCCTGCACAAGCTGGGTGACTGGTTTGGCCTGTATGAGCTGGGTGACTGGTTTGACCTGCACGAGCTGGGTGACTGGTTTGGCCTGAATGAGCTGGGTGACTGGTTTGGCCTGAATGAGCTGAGCTAGCTGGCCTGAGAGCTGGGCTGAGAGGTTACCCTGCGTTAGCTGAGCTAGCTGGGCCGCCGGGATGGTGATGATGGTGATCTTCTCTCCGCTCTTGGCCCCGGAGGGCATCATGGTGGGCAGGGTCTGGATCACCAGCTTGGGCCCGCTGGCGTGGGCGTTGCCCAGGGTGATGGGAGCCTGGGTGGTGAAGACGGTGGAGGAGTTGAGGGTCATCTGACCCAGCGTCGTCGTCATGACCATGGGCATGGCCAAACGCATGGTCCTGTACATCAGACAGAAACAAAAAACAGATTTATTCATGAACCGTCCAAATAAGTTCACTGTGCATTGGTATGAAGATGTACACAGAAAGAGCATGCATAATTATTTGATGACTAATCATGCTTCACCTGTTGCCGGACGCAGCGGGGACAACAGTGACGTAGCTCTGCTTTGTCTGGGTGGAGGTGGCAGGGTCAAGGGTCAGGGTCTGGACCGCCCGGTGGTGCTCAGAGGGTTCCCCCTCACCCTCCTCGCCCTCTTCATCCCCGTCATCGTCGATCACCCTGATATTCTTGGGCATGTCTTTAAACTGGTAAGCCAGTCTCTGACCCTCCACCTTTGCTAAGATCCCCCGCTGGTAGTAATACCTAGACAGGGACAACCCTACCAGTCAGACGACTGCACTTACACTCAGAATACGTGCGGAAATACAACCCAAGATGTCATTTAACAGAAGTGTCACAGCCTAGCATGTATTTTGAAAAGGGGACTTTAAAAGTGTCAAATGCATGCATTTTAAACAGGCATTCTAGACCAAATTTAGAATGTCATTAGTCATTCCTTAGCATAAAAGTAGTAAAGATATGTTGGGTCAACAACAGCCAGCCTTACTCACTAACCATATTGAGGAATTGCCTATCAAACAGAATGGTATCCCGTGGTTACCTGAGTGCTCTGCCCATTGTCTCGTAGTTCATATCAGGTTTGTTCTTGTGTTTGCCCCACAGTTTGGAAACCGCCTTGGAGTCCACCAGTTTGAAGATGCCCTTGTCCCGCTGCATCCACTTGATGTACCTGGGACAGGTGTTCTTGTCCTGGAGGAGATCCAACAGGAACTCCCATAGGTAGGTGGTGCTCCCTGGAGGACGGAGGGAGAGAGAAGACCAACATCATTCATAGAGGACCTCTCACACAGGCTGATTCCTGAATCAGCCTGTGTGAGTTGCTAGCTTGAGTTGCTCTACGTAGAGAAGCATCCCTTCATGGGCTTGACAAACCCTAGCCCCTGCTGTGTGGGGTACCTTTTCCCTCTCTGGGTCTCTTCCTGATCCCCAGGTCAATGGTGCAGTTGGTGTCAGGCTGAGGCTGTTGTGTCTTTGACTTCCTTCCACCTGCAAGGAAACAAACAAAACAACTTAGTACACTTCCTATAGAGGACCAAGCATGCCCCCATTCTCATCAACGGGGCTGCAGTGAAGCAGGTTGAGAGCTTCAAGTTCCTTGGTATCCACATCACCAACAAACTAAATGCTCCAAGCACACCAAGACAGTTGTGAAGAGGGCACGAAAAAACCTATTCCCCCTCAGAAGACTTGGCATGGTTCCTCACATCCTCAAAAGGTTCTACAGCTGCACCATCGAGAGCATCCTGACTGGTTGCATCACTGCCTGGTATGGCAACTGCTCGGCCTCCGACCGCAAGGTACTACAGAGGGTAGTGCGAACGGCCCAGTACATCACTGGGGCCAAACTTCCTGCCATCCAGGACTTCTACACCAGGCGGTGTCAGAGGACGGCACAAAGAATTGTCAAAGCCAGCCACCCTAGTTATAGACTTATCTCTGCTAGCGCGCGGCAAGCGGTACCGGAGCGCCATGTCTAAGTCCAAGAGGCTTCTAAACAGCTTCTACCCCCAAGCAATAAGACTCCTGAACATCTCGTCAAATGGCTACCCAGACTATTTACATTGCTGCCCCTACCCTCCCCTCTCTGCTACTCTGTTGTCATATCTGCATAGTCACTTTAATAACTCTACCTACATGTACATACTACGTCAACTAACCAGTGCCCCCGCACATTGACTCTGTATCGGTAGTCCCTTGTATATAGTCTTGCTATTGTTATTTTACAGCTGCTCTTTAATTACTTGTTACTTTTATCTCTTATCCATATTTTTTTTAACTGCATTGTTGGTTAGGGGCTCCATTTCACTAAGGTCTACACCTGTTGTGCTCGGCGCATTTAACTACTAAAATTTGATTTATAATACACAACTTTTAATACTAGGTTGGACACGGTGATCAACACAGAGACAGATTGTACGAAAGCATTTGGTTGGTGTCGGAGACAGACCTTTCTTCTTCTTGGCTGAGGGAGGCTCGTAGTCGGGGGGTATAGGGAAGCTGTCCTCCTCCATGGGCTCACACTCTGTAGACACCTCCACCACCGTCTCCATCATCACGTCCTCCACTGAGACATGCACAGAGACAATAGTTCTCATTATTACAACCACAGAGCAGTGAGTCAACTCAAGACTGGCAAATGGTAACTGACAGGTTACACGGCAAAAATAAAAAATAAACAGTCGGCATCATGTCCTACCCACTTGTAATGCCTCGTCCCCAGCAAGGCCAGTATGGGAGGGGTTGAGTGGTTACCTGTGTTGTTGCGGTCTCCATGGAAACTGCTAGGGGAGTCCATGTGAAGAAGGGCCTCGGCCGCTTCGAAGGTCTTATCAAAGCACATGGTGCCCCCGTGTGATGACACCTCTACTATGACAACACAGGGGCGATGAGGGAAGAGGAGGAAGGATAGGGAGAGAGGTTAGAGAAGTGAAAATCCATTCTACATTTCAAGTCAATGTAATGTTCATTCAACTAGTTTATTTCAATGATTATTTAACCATACCGCCCTATGGCTGGGGCCCTATAACCACAGACACCACAAACAATACCCCTTGGAAACAGTTAGCTGGGCAAGACAGCTGTTGTCTTTCTGTAAAGAAATGAGGGGTGAGGCGAAGTAAACCTGTACTTTTGAGAAAAGGGTAGTAAACTGTGTAGCCTTTATCACACTTTTTTCCCCTTTACGACCCTCCTCCCATTCCACGTTTGATCGTGCATAGCAACTGCGGCCTACAGAAGTAGTTTCATCTTTAGGGTGGTCATTGGTCAACATCCAATAAAACTGTCCACTCCCTCAAGCATCATTGGCTTCTGTCATTCTTCCAATGGGCTCAGCTTATACACCACCATCCTTTCTTGAGATAGTCAAGGATGGAAACAACACTGTCCCACTACTACTCTGTGGCAATGTCAACTCTTAAGGAGCTAAGTTATGTCTAACACACACACTCCTCTTGCCTACCTCTCTAAAGCGATGATTAAGCATCCAACCCTTGCATGTCTCTCTCAATCGACACAATCCAAACCCTCAATCTCACTGCTGAAATACGTCACTGTCCAACCCTGTACCCCCACCTCTTCCCCTGCAGCCCTCTCACCTGTCTCCACCACCTCTGTGACCACCTCCTGCTCGTCTCCCACGTCCTGCATCAGGTAGGTCCCGTCATCGTAGACCAGCACCTGGGCAGCGTAGCACTGCTCCACCTGGGCACTGGGTACCTCCTCAACCACCACAGCAGGATACTCCTCCCCATCCTCCCCTATTACCGTCTCCACTATCTCCTGCACCACCTCCCCCTCCTCACTCTGGAGACAGGACAGAGAGACACATCGAGGGAGGCGCAAGCTGAAAAATTCATTGTGTGTATGTTTGAACATTTAATTATCTACTCCACAAAACTGCAGGACAGAGATGCCGTGGTCACCAGACAAACAAGTTATTTATTGGTTCACTTCTCATCAACATGAACAATATTGTGATCAGCCGTGGTCCTACTGCTTTACATTTAGAATGGGCTTCTGGGTTGCGCTGGTATAGCAAGTGTAATACCTTTTTGTATGGGGAAGGTTAGGGCCAGGCAGTGTTGGGTATAGGTCGTATACTAACTTATTTTTCAGTGGGCATTGCGTATACTCATGTCTTAATCCCCACGATGAGTATCAAAGTAGTGTAGTGGAGGTATACGCTGTATTAATTAATAAGGCTGATGGAACAGGTCAGAATGTTTAGCTTAAAATGTTTATCAACTATTAAATGTGCACATGGCGGTAGGCCTACGGACAAATGTTCCAAAATGAAATTTGTGGGAAAATATGAACAGAGATGTAAATATCAGCTAGAAATTTAGAAAGAGGGTAGATCTAAAGATGCAACAACTATCATGGGTTGCTAATATGACTAGCATAATGCCTTTGTCTGCTAAACAATGAAAGAACGTTGATTTGAGAGCCAATAGAACAAGCGAGTGCACATGAAGTCTTTATAAAATAATTGCCTCCACGTTTCTATGGTGAGGTTTTGGCTATAGATTAAACATGCCTAAGCAAGGTAAGACATGCCTCAGAATATGAAGTAAAACGACCAGGTTTCAAACAATTCAGGAACAGGAAACATATAGTAATGCTAACAGTCTTCTGGTAGATGGAAAGGCTTTCCCAAAAACCTTAATTAAATGTTAACTCGCTACAAAGTAGATTATGCCTACCTCCCAGAATGATATCATGATTATTCGCATCAATCCAGTGGCCATTTGTTTTGCAAACTCCATCTCATGCGCTACAGAAACACCAATAACCAAACAGTGCTAGGTGCCTGTGCAGTTTAATATAAAAGAGTAACTAGACTCAAATCTATATTTCTTTGATTTTTCTCAGACCTCAAAGTAGTCTCCTGATATGGTTTAAGCATTATTGTGGGCTTGGAACATCCAAATTTGTTTTTCTATTAGCGTGAGAGAAAACCTGAATAAAAATTAAAGACAATAACTTAGACCTGTGAATTTCTGATTCAGTTGACAGCCTTATTCATCTGTTTCAATAGTAGGCCAATTATTAGCCTACTTGCACAGAAGTTTGGGTTAGCCTGACTGTGAAAAAACTATTTGGGAGTTATCATTTTAGGTTATTCAGAGTGCCACTGTTTGTCATATACTTTTTCCAAATAGGCCACCTTTCCTTCACCGGACGGGCCATTAGGGTAATCCTGGTGATACTATCTTACCTGCTCAGTCTCTTCCATGACAGTGACATACTCCACCATATTCCCTCCACCATCTGCCACCACAACAGAGGTCATCACTCATTCCTACGGGAATAAAACAGTTTCAGGAAGGGTACCTGAACCACCCTCTTCCTCATCACAGACTAGGAATAGTTCTGTATCAGGCCCTAAAGTAAGTACTAGTATCTTCATCACTGCTAACTGAGATACTAAACTAACAGTAACGTAAATGTATCCAACATAATAATAGTGCGAAATTGATCATTTGAAAACCTTTTTCAGGACTAGTACGGAGCAAACTCTGCACACTGTATAATCCAATACTTGCTGGTTCGGCCATCACGTTCACAAGCGTGCACCAATGTTTACATAATTTGAGCCGTTTCCGGCCTGTACTGTTTCAAACGTTAGCTCTAGTTACCTAGCCAGTAACGTTAGTTAACTGTACATTGGCTGGTATATACCGTTAGGCGTGTGTTCTACGTAGTGTGTGTTATAGAGATGAAATAGAAGCAAGTTAAATAACGTTAGCTAGCTTGTTAGCGGCCAACAAACTAAAATAGCGAACGTTAGCTAGATGGTTTGTTAGCTAGGAACGCTAAAGTTGGCTATCATATGGCCATCTTTGCCCGATAAATACCACATATCCAATAATGGTATTGTGTAAAATCTCGCAAAAATAACTTCCCTTACCTTCGTATGTTGCTTTTCCTGTGGTGGATAGCTTCACGCTAGGCCTAACGTTAGCCGTGTAAACTAACTGCTAGCTATCCAAGTTGACCAGACCGACGTCGACTTGCTCCTCAATTGAAATACTCGCAACTGTTTGCAAGCTAGCCGTAGCAAAATTTAGATTTTTACTGACAAACAATAATAAAATGCTGTATATTTCATTTGTTTACGTTAGTTCTGTTTTACAGGATGTTTCGATCTCACTGCTTTCCTGCGCGCCGTCTCTTCGCGGAGGGAGTCAGATCAACCTCCTGGAGCCCGAAAGCGAATGACACATTGGCACTGATGACGTCAGAGCTACGAGCCCCTGGCTTGTGGCCCCAGTCAATACAAAAACGCACTGGTCGATAAAGCCCGTTTCAGAACACTTCTGTAAATAGAAATGGCTACATGAATACATCCATTGTGATTACTGGACGACTGCTAGTGTACGTCATAACTAACTACATGAGCGTCAGTCTGAATATTGTGTTGTATTCCTATGGTTGCGAGTTTATATTCTCATCCATCAATTGAGCCTGGGGACAAAATCAGTGGGTTTACTATGACAAAGGTAGTGCATTCAGGACATAATTAGTGCCATGTTGGGTTTTCAATAGCAGACATGGTAGAGGGGTTTCAAAGTTGAGACACAAAAAGTAAAGCAACAGACAACCGAAATATTCCTTTTTGATTCCCACTTTATTTCAGAAAAACAGCTATGTTGTTTCACAGTCAGTTTCTGGCCCATGCTAGGTCATTGCACAGTGGCAAGCCATCCACTCACATGACAGAACAAGCCCCTATATATAGTACCGGTCAAAAGTTTGGACACATACTCATTCAAGGGTTTTTCTTTATTTTTACTATTTCCTACATTGTAGAATATTAGTGAAGACATCAAATATGAAATAACAAATATGGAGTCATGTAGTAAACAAGAAAGTGTTAAACAAATCAAAATATATTTTATATTTGAGCCACCCTTTGCCTTGATGACAGCACCGCACACGCTTGGCATTCTCTCGATCAGCTTCATGAGGTAGTCACCTGGAATGCTTTTCCAACAGTCTTGAAGGAGTTCCCAAATGTGCTCTCCACTTGTTGGCTGCTTAACCTTCACTCTGCAGTCCAACTCCTCCCAAACCATTTCAATTGGGTTGAGGTTGGGTGATTGTGGAGGTCAGGTCATCTGAATCAGCACTCCATCACTCTCCTTCTTGGTCAAATATCCCTTACACAGCCTGGAGGTGTGTTGGGTCATTGTCCTGTTGAAAAACAAATGATAGTCCCACTCAGCGCAAACCAGATGGGATGGCGTATCACTGCAGAATGTTGTGGTAGCCATGCTGGTTAAGTGTGCCTTGAATTCTAAATAAATCAGTTTCACCAGCAAAGCATCCCCACACTTCCTCATCCATGCTTCGCAGTGGGAACCCCACATGCGGAGATCATTCGTTCACCTACTCTGCATCTCACAAAGACACAGCAGTAGGAACCAAAAATCTAACATTTGGACTCATCAGACCAAGTGACAGATTTCCACCAGTCTAATGAAGGCCTGATTCACGCAGTATCCTCTGAACAGTTGATGTTGACGTGTCTGTTACTTGAACTCTGTGAAGCAGAGCTGCCATTTCATTTTATTTGGACTGCCATTTCTGGGGTGCAGATAAGTGCCGATTTCTGAGGAAGGTAAATTACTTATCCTCTGCAGCAGAGGTAACTCTGGGTCTTCCTTTCCTGTGGCGGTCCTCATGAGAGCCAGTTTCACCATAGCACTTGATGGTTTTTGTGACTGCACTTGAAGAAACTTTCAAAGTCCTTGACATTTTACGAATTGACAGACCTTCATGTCTTAAAGTAATGATGGACTGTCATTTATTTTTGCTTATTTTAGCTGTTCTTTCTATAATATGGACTTGGTCTTTTACCAAATAGTGCTATCTTCTGTATGCCTATCCTACCTTGTCACAACACAACTGATTGTCTCAAATGCATTAAGAAGGAAAGAAAATCCACAAATTAACTTTAACAAGGCACACCTGTTAATTGAAATGCATTCCAGGTGACTACCTCATGAAGCTGGTCGAGAGAATGCCAAGAGTGTGCAAAGCTGTCAAGGCAAAGGGTGGCTACTTTGAAGAATCTCAAATATAAATTATATTTTGATTTGTTGAACACTTTTTTGGTTACTACATGATTCCATATGTTTTATTTCACAGTTGATGATTCCATGTTTTATTTCACAGTCTTCTATTACTATTATCCTACAATGTAAAAAAATAAATATGTCCAAACGTTTGACTGGTACCATATATATCCCATACAAAAAGTGCCTGCAAACATTAGGACAGACAAATTGAATTATCCCACTCCTTAATTAGGAATAAGCTTACATTCACTTATCAATGGTCTCAGTCCCTTTTCAAATATGCCTAAACATAGCAAGAACTCCAATATATAAAGTGAGGGAAGGAAAGTGAGAAGAACTAGTTCTACAACAAATCTGTAGAGTACAGTGAGAGCCTTGTATTGGCCCACCAATTATTTTAACTGGTTTTGACGAAGTTGAACATTTATTCATGAATCTAACACAAACTAATAAGTCATATCATTTGAAAAGCAGACAAAATCATAGCAACACGCTTCACTGAGCCATCGAATTAACTTATGCAACCACACAAGCCTGACTTGAGTAAAAATGCAACTTTCATATGATAACAGCACACGACTGTTTATACCAGACTCGGAAACCATATTATACACTCAAACAAATGGCTTTTTCTATTTCAGATACAGCTTCACAAATGGATTGTCTATCCAACAGATGTGTATTCCATAGCCATGGTGTGGAAACAGAGAGAACAACTCTACAACAGAGGGTGTGGGAGAAAGTAAAGAGACAAAAATGTCTGCCTTGTGAAATATTGCTGAATAGCGATATCATGAAATATGCTAGAGTCTAGCTTAAGCGACATCACTGAATGTAAAAACCTGACCGACTCTCATCATGCTCATTTCCCCAAAAATAATCCCATGTCTGTCTTGCAACTGAGAAGGTTTGTTCAACTTTAATACTCCGACTGCATTAATAAAAGGTCTGTGGATCACCGGCTGGGGGAAAAGAGGAGGAATGCCGAGGTAGTCTACTGTGTCTCGTCTCCCAAAAACAAGTCAGTGACTCAGAAATAGAGTCTCCGATCACTATGTCTTTGAGAGTTAAATACTTATGTTCACATTGGAATCGGCTCAACGAGGAAAAACCTGAGGATAGTTAAAGAATGCTGGTCACACCAAAACCCTGCCTTGTCCTGCCCAGTCCTGAAGCAATTAGTGGTTGACTTTTGGCGGCTAAGCATCAGATGTGTAGTATTGCATTGGATGATGACCCTTTGTGTTAGGGTGATCATATGTCCTCTTTTTTCACAGGACAGTTCTGTTTTTCAGCCACTTTTCAGGTGTCCTGACTTAGTCACAAAAAAATGTACATTTCTTCCATTGTTCTAGTGGTGTAAAGTAAAAATACTTTAAAGTACTACTTAAGAAGATTTTTTTGTACTTTATACACCATACATTTTCCTGACACCCAAAAGTACGTGTTTCATTTTGAATGCTTAGGGCAGGAAAATGGTCCAATTCAAGCACTTATCAAAAGAACATCCCTGGTCATCCCTACTGCCTCAGATCTGGTAGACTCACTAAACACAAATGCTTTGTTTTATAAATTATGTCAGTGTTAGAGTGTGCTCTTGGCTATCCATAATATTTATTATATTTTATTTAAATTGTGGAGGGTTTGGCCCGGGCTGGGATGTCTTTGTCCCATCGTGCTCTAGCAAGTCCTTGTGGCGGGCCGGGAGTCTGCAAGCTGACTTCCGCCACCAGTTGTTTCCTCCAACACATTGGTGTGGCTGGCTTTCAGGTTAAGCGAGCAGTGTATCAAGAAGCAGTGCGGCTTGGCAGGGTCTTGTTTCAGAGGACGCATGGCTCTCGACCTTTGCCTCTCCCGAGTCGGTACGGGAGTTGCAGCGATGGGAAAGACTGTAACTACCAATTGGATATCACGAAAATGGTGTTGTCTGATTTGCTTAATAAGGAATTTGAAATGATTTATACTTTTACTTTTGATATGTTTTAGCAATTATATTTGATACTTAAATATATTTAAAACCTTTAATACATTTTCTTACTCAAGTAGTATTTTACTGGGTGACTTTCACTTTAACTTGAGTCATTATCTATTAAGGCATCTTTACTTTTACTCAAATATGAAAATGTAGTACTTTTTCCACCACTGCGTATTTCAATTTAGAGTTCCCATTCATTTGATCAGAATTGATATTGATTGCATTCCAACCCGACAAAACGTAAGGTATAGGCTAGCGAGCCAATGTGTCATATCGTCAACCAATCACATTGGGTCAAATTCTGCTGGGCCCAGTTCCTGCCAGCTTCTAATGGAGAGCTACAAAAGTAAGTTAATATATAACTATTTCAGTCCAATAATTAGTCTAAGGTATTTTGGCAAACTTGTGTAACTTTGGCAAACAGTTACATTCTCCTGACGTCAACCAGGAATGTTTCCATGGCCAAATATTCCCAGATTATTATAATTTAGCTTGCCCGGTGTGACGGAGGGGGACTTTTTTTTGGAGGGGGGAATTTGAGGGGTGTTGTACATCTAGAAAAACATACCAGATCATGTATTTTTCCATAAAGCAGGCATTTTCTGAATATATACACAGATAATTCCCTAGACCAAGACAGGAAGACAAGTTTTATACTATAGATCAATATTCAATATCAAGGGTCAAAGGTCAAAGTGTGTGGAGGGTGTCAATGAAAGGGGGGTTGGGGAAGGCACATCCCCTCTTCTCCCTCAGGGTAGAGAAACTGTATATCATCCAGGGGCTCCAAGTGCTTACTGTGACGAATAGAAAGAAGAAGAAAACATTTGACATAAATACACAGTGTATCAAGACTGGTGCATGACAGACCAGACAGACAAAAGTTATACAAGTAAGTAGGCATCTATTCACCAGTGAAAAACCCTTACAGGTTCAGGTTAGACTCCGTTACACTACACCCACATAGGAAAATGTTGCTTCCTAATATCTTAGAGAAGTGACTACAGGAGGCGACTGTAGTAAAGCTCTGTACCTGTCAGGTGGTTCTACTGCATCTGCATGCTAAGCAGCCGTCGCTTGCCCTGAAGACAGACGGTGAGATCACGTTAGATCACAATACTATGACTAGCACTGAAGTGACAGTATCCTATTAACCTGGATTTCTAAATGTGAGATACAACTCCCAGTACTACCTCCACGGCTGTTGCATCATCATCATTCATGATTTTGTAATTGAAAATGATCTATTTGAACAAAATATACAACAATCTGTGCATTTATAGACAGTGTTAGTCCAATTTTTCATCTACTATACCAACTAATCAAACATTCTATTGATCAGTTGCATGCTGTTAGTTGTCAAATTACCTTTTACCTCAGCAGCAGGGGCCTCATCATCGTCTGGAGATGGGATGATCCTGCCGGTCATGGGGCCGACCCCCAGGACTTTGGGCCTCTTATCAGTCTTGGCTGCTCCCTCCAGCACCACTACAATGTACTCCTTCTTGGGCGCCTTCACAGGTGCCACCACCACAACTGGGGCAGCCTCCACTGCAGCTGGGGCCTCTTCCATCGCAGCCTCTTCTACGGGTGGGACAGCTGGGGCCTCCTCCACTGCAGCTGGGGCCTCCTCCACCTCAGGTGGGGTCTCTTCTATGGTTGGGGCCTCTTCTACGGGTGTGGCCTCAAGTGGGGCAGCTGGGGCCTCCTCCACTGCAGCCGGGGCCTCCTCCACTGCAGCCGGGGCCTCCTCCACTGCAGCCGGGGCCTCCTCCACTGCAGCCGGGGCCTCCTCTACGGGTGCAGCCTCAAGTGGGGCTGCTGGGGCCTCCTCCACTGCAGCCGGGGCCTCCTCCACTGCAGCCGGGGCCTCCTCCACTGCAGCCGGGGCCTCCTCCACTGCAGCCGGGGCCTCCTCCACTGCAGCCGGGGCCTCCTCCACTGCAGCCGGGGCCTCCTCTACGGGTGCAGCCTCAAGTGGGGCCTCCTCCACTGCAGCTGGGGCCTCCTCCACTGCAGCTGGGGCCTCCTCCACTGCAGCTGGGGCCTCCTCCACTGCAGCTGGGGCCTCCTCCACTGCAGCTGGGGCCTCCTCCACTGCAGCCGGGGACTCCTCCACTGCAGCCGGGGACTCCTCCACTGCAGCCGGGGACTCCTCCACTGCAGCCGGGGACTCCTCCACTGCAGCCGGGGCCTCCTCCACTGCAGCCGGGGCCTCCTCCACTGCAGCCGGGGCCTCCTCCACTGCAGCCGGGGCCTCCTCCACTGCAGCCGGGGCCTCCTCCACTGCAGCCAGGGCCTCCTCCACTGCAGCTGGGGACTCCACTGGGGCGGCCTCCTCGACTTCTTCTACAATAGGCACAACCACTTCTTTGACCACTTCAGCGACTGTCGTCACCTCCAAAGCAGAGGCTGCTGCCAGAATGACTGGTTCCACTGCAAGACAGAACCCAGCGCCCAAACATCACTCACACTCATGTTACAAAAAGTCTGACTCACAATTTATCTCCAACTCAATCAACATAGCACATAGCACCCAGTGTGACAGAAGAAAGGAGATCCAGGAAAACAGAGTGAGTTAGACATGCCAACGCGAACATTGTAGAAGTCTGTGCACAATTCCCAAGAGACGGTGAAAGACGCATTCTTGTTTAAATAGTACAGTTTTACCAAAACCCTTACGGTCTCAGCCCACTGTGTGGGTTAGGGAGAATACCCAGACCAACACGTAGCCATTAGCCAGACAGAGGTCACAGGGAGAAGACCGACAAGGCAGCTTGCCATGTAAAAACGTGACATTAGTTAGAAAAAAACCTACGATTTGTACAGACATAGGTGTTAGCTTGTGCTTCTTCAGATAGAAAGGCAATCCGAATGTGTTGAGACTACTTTTAGGTCACCCGTGCATTTTTTTGCTGCGTTTGCATCAACATTGTACAGATCAAAGTGTACTTTAACCATGCATTGACCTCTATTGCATGCATCACTTACTCCCCAAAAGTCCCATATCTAAAAATTCAGCTGGACCAGTCATTAAAACCTCTATTGTTGCACATGTTGGTGAATGATGCAAAGCAGAAATGAATTGGACCAATGCAGACTGTCAGGCTATGGGAAGAATGTACCCGCCAGAGCATTGAGTATTTCGAAAGAGTTTAGGATGGAGCCTACTGTTGCAGAACTTCAGCATACAGGGTAGCAGTGGCATGGGTGTAGATGGCATCGAAATAAAAGGTGCGGTGACAGGAGAAGCATTGAATGGAAGAGGGCACAGGAAGCAGTAGAAGTAATGAAGGAACAGTGTGTGGGAATAGCAGTTAACTGTACATGACCATTCCCCATATGGTGCACGTATGCAACGCAACATGGCTTTTAAGTGTGAACGAGTCATTTCTAATGTGAATAGAAGACATTCCAAAGTAAGTCATCAGAACATACAGCAAAGACAGTACTTTTGCATGTTGTCCACCATCCTTCATAAAAAAAAATTAAAAGAAGGCCACCGCAAATAAAATAAAATGCCACAAAGGAACACACAACCAAATGGGATAATGGTTTGATTTCAAACATTTGTCTTGAACTAGAGAGCTTTTCTGATGTGTGTCCTGGGCTAAAGTAAATTGTTTGTTGACTCATGGGGTAACAGTGCAGAGGTGAATGAACTCCTAGTGTCAGTGTGGTGGATTTATCCCTAGGTTCTTCATGGTACAACCCGCATAATATTAAATCGGAAGTGTATCGTCTTGTCATGTGATGGAAACCATTGCTGCTTTGGAAAGACCTTGTAGGACACCCGAAAACCCTACAAGCATAGCGTATTAGCACAAGCAAACCAAACCCAGACAAACTCAACACGGGAGGGGATCTCTCCAGTAATTTTATTGTACGGCTCGATGAATTCCCTGAATCACTTACACGACGACTCACTACGTTAGCTGGTTAAAAAAAGAGCCAATCTGAATGACCACACATGGTTTGATTTCCTCACATTTTAACCTTGCGGGGTCATTCCCTCCAAGTTCCACTTTTACAGTTAAGAATGAAAACACACGGCAACCATTTGTTTTGTTACAGCTACAGAGCTTGCACAGGTTTCAGCGTTGTCTGTACGAGCAAAAGCACGCGGCTACAGCGGGTTTAGTTAAACAAAGTTAAAATTACATCGGCATGTACCAACTCCGTGATATCTGGCAGAGAAGCGTAAGTTAAGAGGCTTAGAAATGTACAGTTATCCATGTAATATCTCCCCAAAAAAGCCTGAGTATTAGTGGTTGGTTGGCCGTGGACTGGTCTTACACGTTACAAAACAAAATAAGATAATCAAATGGTACATTTGAGGTGTTTTCCTGTTTGTGTTTGCATGCGGCATCGGGCCTCTGAGGGAAGGCAGGGGAGAGGTTAAAGGGCATTGATACGTGGGGTCAGTGGAGCTTTGTAAACAGTGTTTGAGAGGAAGAAGGGAGAGAGGGAAGGGGTGAATAAAGGTAGTTTGGAGGGGTAAAGGGGAAATAAGCAGGTTTTTCATCACATTTCACTATTGGGGGAGGGGGCACAGTGATTTGCACTATTGTGTATTTCCATCCTTACTGTGATATGAGGTTGAGATGGATGACATCAGTGCCACTTTCTAAAAAGGTCTCACAGCAGTGATCTGCTGTTCTGACTGAATTCACTTGTAAAAGCTGTTTCAGCACTTTTACCATCTGCTGGATTCACAACAAATATACTGTACAGTCAGGAGATTTTGAAGTACAGAAAATCAAACCCCACACAAAAACCTTGAAGCTTCTGTCTTCTAGCTTTAAACACTTTCACTTACAAAACCAGCCATACCATTAGTTACTCTCTGCCCTCTAAGTAAACTCTAATAAACTAGTAAATAAAGTGTTCTCTTCGAGAGAATAACCTTCATGGCAGAGGAGTCTAGCTCTACAGTGGTTTTAGAACCAGGTGAGATCAGTGTTAGACGCTGTAGTGGTACTCTATGGTGTAGGAACAGTGTACACATAATCTCCCTGTTGTTGCTGGCCTATCAGAGTGTGTGTTCGGGCTGGTGGTGAAGGACAGCGTGTGCCACCCTGTGGTGTGTGTTACTCAGCAGCAACAGCAGCCTCTGGGACTGCCTCCTCCTCTGGGCCCGTACCGTTGATCTCCTCCTCCGGCTCTTCCACAGCAACTGCCTCCTCAGCAGCCTCTTCCACGGCCACTTCCTCTGCTGCTGCCTCCACTTCATTTGCCACCTCGATGACCTCTTCTGCGACCTCAGCAACAGCCTCTGTAATCTCCTCCACCACAGTCTCCGCTTCCGCTGGTGCCACCTCTGCCTCGACTGCCGCTGCCTCCACAGCAGGTTCTTCAGAGACTGCCTCGGCCGCTGCTTCTGCCTCGACTGAGGCCTCTTCCGCGGGTTCTGCTCCGTTTTCCGCCGCTACAGCCTCCTCAACTGCAGCCTCCTCTCCAGCCTCTTCTGCTGCTGCCTCCTCCTCCTCCTCTCCTCCCTCCTCAGCCGCCTCCTCTGCTTCCTCCTCTCCTCCCCAGGCTGCTGCTTCCTCACCTGAATTTTTTTTAAAGAGAGAGAGAGGGAGAGAGACAGAAAAATATATGAATCAGTAAAGATGGCATGGGCCTTTGAAACACTGCCTGAGTAAGCTTTACACGAAATAAGTAAGAGTATATAAGAGTATTTGCAGGGCATGTGAATTACACTACTCACGCCTACATAACACTAGCCTATAATATAACAGAATATTCCGATAAAGTACTACTTCTATGTTTTTATCTTAAATCATATTTACATTCATTACTTATCATTTAGCTGCCGTGTACACAACCACACACTGAAACAATCACACAACGCATCACACACGCCCATGCCACTCATCTTACCACACCTCCGGCTCATACCACACTCCACAGAAGAGAATTCACTCCACTACAGAAGAGAATTCACTGCAGAACCACATGCAAAGCCCAACGAGACAAGAGAGAAAAGGAGGGGAGAAAGAGAGAAAAACAACAAAAGGAGAGGAGCAAAATGAAAGTGACATAGGGGAGGTATATAGGATCAGGGGTTAGAGGTCAGAGGGTGGACTAAGGAGTGAGGGGATAAAGATGGTGAATCTTACCATCCCATCAAAGCAACCAATACCTGGAAATTCCAACATTAACAGAAAAGCCAGATGGTTTGTGTGCATTTAATTTGAAATTGAGGCAGTCTGTCTGTTTACACATTTATCCATCAACACGATTCCATCCTGGAAGACGCCACAAAAATAGTTAATCAAATAAATACAAAATTGGGGCAATACATAGAACGAAGTGTCCAGAGGAGAAACGTTCAGAAACAGACAGAAGTCGAACGTATGGGACGTAAGCAGGACTTGTTCGGTCATACAGGAGAAGGAGGAAAGTAGGAGATTTCCCCCTTTTCAGATTCATCCAAAGAGTCCAGCAGGCTATAAAGTCCCCTGACGTATAGCCAATTTAGTTTTACACTGAAAAGAGTAAAAATAGGAGAGCGTTAGCGCAAAAAAAGGAGGAAGAGAACCTTTAACCCAAAAAAGGACTTAAAATCAGATTACAATTTCAGCATTATCAAATACTCAAATTTAACATCAAAGACTATGACCATCAAATCCCTACAGGCTTATCTCATCAAAATGACTGATAATGCCAACAGTGAATTAGCATTCTAGGTGTAAAGGGGCACTAAGATGACATCACCTGTTTCAGTTTGACGAGTGGTGTCAGTGTGGACATTGAGTTTGGTAGGGAATAAAGACTCTTTAATAAAGAGGTACGGGTTTACGAGAGGTTTGGGGGGGTTAACAGTGAGAGAAGAGGGTTTGAAGGGTGGGCACGTTTTGGGGTGGATCGTACAGTAGGAAAGGAGTAGTGTCAAGGAGGGGAGCCCCCTGTTCTGATTAACAGGTATTTCAGCCAATAGGATCAGGTTAGGGTCAGACGGGAGAAGCTGGGTGGGGTGGGGCCAGAAAGGAGAGGCTGAGTTTTCTAGTTTTAGAATCACTCCGATAAAAATGTCTATATCAAAGTGATCAACAGGAGTAGGCCATCTAGAGTTTACCATCTAGAGAAAACAATACATTGTGTACAGGGAACAAACATTGTGTACAGGGAACAGGTCCTCCCAAATATTACCGTCAACAGAAAGTTTTCCATCAACTACATGCTTTGGGTCCCCTAACAATATTTTTTCTGCCAATGACAGAAAGCTAAGGCACTGGGTTGTGAAACTTCCAAAACTAAGTCCAGAAAATCAGAGCGCAGAACCTGTTCTTGACCCGACACCTTATCCAGGTGTCAATTCAAATAAATGGTCATCTCTCTCAGACCGTTATGCCAGTTCTACTATATGTAAATAGAAAGCATTTAAGGCCAGAAGGTTGGAAGCACTTATTGCTGATAAATTGGCTGAATTTTTTGCAGATGAGACAAATGGCTCAGGCAGTTATTAACCAGAACAGGGAGATCTCAGAGTGGGCCTAAGAAGCTATGTGATTGGTGCTCTGCAGTGACTAACCAATGAGGATTTAGGAACCCTACAATGATTGGAGACATCACTACTAACTATACTGTAGATTATCATCATGGAATTTCACAGCATTTGGCTCAATCATTGAAATAAAATACATGAAGACTCCACTCATTTCAGAGCCCATGAATCCGCTCCTTTTCCCCACCATTGGTCCTCAGAATTCTGTGAAATGCAGTTTTGTGGATGTATCTAGAGAAAAATCTAGGTGTGAGTGCACCAATAGAGAAACATACATTTCAAGGCAATCAGTGAAAGAATAATCAAATCCATGCCAAGGTACCCTTAGTCTAAGACAAAGTTTCATTGGTCATTCAGAAAGAGAGTCATTTAACAGGCTGTGAGTTATTATAAAAATGAAAGACATTAGCCACAGAGCCACACATAGGCACTCACCGTCCTCTTCCTCATCCCTGCCTGAAAACAGACACAGAGAAGCACAGTGTCACAGATTTACAGGGTTTTATATGGATTATATACTGAACAAAAATATAAACGCAACATGTAAAGTGTTGGTCCCATGGTTCATGAGCTGAAATAAAATAATCCAGAAATGTTCCATATGCACACAAAGTTTATTTCTCTCAAATTTGTTTATATCCCTGTTAGTGAGCATTTCTCTTTTGCCAAGATAATCCATCCACTTGACAGGTCTAGCATATCAAGAAGGTGATTAAACAGCATGATTATTACACAGGTGCACCTTGTGCTGGGGGGCAATAAAAGGCCTTGCTCCCCAGTGGGTGGGCCTACGCCCTCCCAGGCCCACCCATGGCTGCACCCCTGCCCAGCCATGTGAAATCCATAGATTAGGGCCTAATAAATGTATTTCAACTGACTGATTTCCTTATATGAACTGTAACTCAGTGAAATCGTTGAAATTGATGCATGTTGTGTTTATATTTTTGTTCAGTGTAATATAGGCTATGGAGTATATGGATGAGAGATCTACACAATGATCCTGCTGCATGTAAAATCAGCAAAAAAAGAAATGTCCCTTTTTCAGGACCCTGTCTTTCAAAGACAATTCGTAAAAATCCAAATAACATCAGAGATCTTCATTGTAAAGGGTTTAAATACTATTTCCCATGCTTGTTCAATGAACCATAAACAATTAATGAACATGCACCTGTGGCACGGTCGTTAAGACACAAACAACTTACAGACAGTAGGCAATTAAGGTCACAGTTACGACAACTTACGATACTGAAGAGGCCTTTCTACTAACTCTGAAAAACACCAAAAGAAAGATGCCCAGGATCCCTGCTTATCTGCTTGAACGTGCCGTAGACATGCTGCAAGGAGGCATGAGGACTGCAGATGTGGCCAGGGCAATAAATTGCTATGTCCGTACTGTGAGACGCCTAAGACATCGCTACAGGGAGACAGGACAGCTGATCGTCCTCGCAGTGGCAGACCACGTGTAACAACACCTGCACAGGATCTGTACATCCGAACATCACACCTGCGGGACAGGTACAGGATGGCAACAACAACTGCCCGAGTTACACCAGGAACGCACAATCCCACCATCAGTGCTCAGACTGTCCACAATGTGCTGAGAGAGGCTGGACTAATGGCTTGTAGGCCTGTTGTAAGGCAGGTCCTCACCAGACATCACCGGCAACAACGTCACCCATGGGCACAAACCTACCGTCCCTGGACCAGAAAGGACTGACAAAACGTGCTCTTCATTGAGGAGTCGCGGTTTTGTCTCACCAGGGGTGATGGTCGGATTCGCGTTTATCATCGAAGGAATGAGCGTTACACCGAGGCCTGTACTCTGGAGTGGGATCGATTTGGAGGTGGAGGGTCTGGGGCGGTGTGTCACAGCATCATAGGACTGAGCTTGTTGTCATTGCAGTCAAGCTCAACGCTGTGCGTTATAGGGAAGACATCCTCCTCCCTCAAGTGGTACCCTTCCTGCAGGCTCATCCTGACATGACCCTCCAGCATGACAATGCCACCAGCCATACTGCTCGTTCTGTGTGTGATTTCCTGCAAGACAGGAATGTCAGTGTTCTGCCATGTCCAGCTAGGAGCCCGGATCTCAATCCCATTGAGCACGTCTGGGACCTGTTGGATCGGAGGGTGAGGGCTAGGGCCATTCCCCCCAGAAATGTCCGGGAACTTGCAGGTGCCTTGGTGGAAGACTGGGGTAAAATCTCACAGCAAGACCTGGCAAATCTGGTGCAGTCCATGAGGAGATGCACTGCAGTACTTAATGCAGCTGGTGGCCACACCAGATACTGACTGTTACTTTTGATCCCCCCCTTTGTTCAGGGACACATTATTCCATTTATGTTAGTCACATGTCTGTGGAACTTGTTCAGTTTATGTCTCAGTTGTGGAATCTTGTTATGTTCATACAAATATTTACATATGTTAAGTTTGCTGAAAATAAAACACAGTTGACAGTGAGAGGAGTTTTTATTTTTTTTGCTGAGTTTATATGAATGAGGTTGCCGTAGTATATATCTGTCTGATCTGTACTCAGTTATGATATTGGCATGGTGTTTTATTGTCCCCCACGATGAAATCGGGAGGGGACTGTGGAGCTGTCCATACGTCCATTCGTTCGTCAGTCACACGTGATATCTCAGACAGCACTGGGCCGATTTGGACAAAACTTGGGTGAATGATGAGTCTTGCCATAAAGATCCATCATTTACAAAATTACACTGATTTGCCCGAGTCGGGAGCTATAGCAGTTAACTGGAATGTGTTAGTCACATGCAATCTCAGTTGGCCCCATGGGGGGTGCTGCATCATTCGTGGGGGACGACATGTTTATTGTTGCCTTGTTTATCTTTTCACACGTGTATGAGCGTGCATGAGCGTTTATGGGTGAGATAGCCATGCGCTTGTGTGATGATATCTGTGTAGTTGGAGTTTAGCGTCACGGTGAAGTCTGCCAAAATAAACATCCATTACAAGTGGACAATAAAAGCTAGTTGTATATCTAATCTCGTGTTTATACAGCACCAGTAGAACGATATGGTCCTCCCCCAGTATCAATAAATAACCAACTTCCTAGCCACTGTTGGATGACATAATAGCTGCAAGCATAAATAGAATAGTCTTGGACGGGAGAGTGTTTTTGTTAGCAGGAAGTGATTTTGGCAGAGACGAAAAGGAGTGATAGTGGGATACGCAGGTCTCCGACAGCTGCCTGGACACTGAATAGCAATGACTTGGTTTGGCCAGAGAATGTGAGGGGGGCAGGCCTGCTTGGCTAGAAGTCCATGGTGGTCTGGCCAAAACTACTGACCACTTGTTATTTCCACACACACACTGTTGGGCTGTCCTGACCCGCAGGCTGGCCTGTCTGTGTCAGAGTTAATAATACATCATGACAGGAGACACCCTCAGTGTGTGTCTATTCTAATGAACTCAGCAGGATTTCCACTGCAGAAGGAAGGCTCTCCCAGAGGAGAAAATAGGACACACACACACACTGAATAGCCATGCTACGGTTTAGGCGCATGAGCGTGTGTGTGTGGTCCTTCAGTGACATTCCTCGGACATGGTGAAATAAGTCAAGGATTATCCAGGCCTCCTGTCCCACAATCTCTAGCGTGGATCACATCCCTCTTTCTCTCACACACAGACAGGACAGAGCTACTGTGCCAACCATGAGTCACGAATGGAAGGCTTAGGCCACTGTACTGAGAGGGGGGTTATGGGGTGGGTTGGCAGCTGGTGGGAGTGTAGCAGGTTTCTATTTTTTATGCGCCAATTGAAAATGCATTGCAACAGTGGACAATGAGTAGTTACAGTTGAAGTCAGAAGTTTACATACACTTAGGTTGGAGTCATTAAAACTTGTTTTTCGACCACTCCACAAATATCTTCTTTACAAACTGTAGTTTCGGCAAGTCGGTTAGGACATCTTCTTTGTGCATGACACAAGTCATTTTTCCGACAATTGTTTACAGACAGATTATTTCACTTATAATTTCAGTGTATCACAATTCCAGTGGGTCAGAAGTTTACATACACTAAATTGACTATGCCTTTAAACAGTTTGGAAAATTCCAGAAAAGGATGTCATGGCTTTAGAAGCTTCTGATAGGCTAATTGACATTATTTGAGTCAATTGGAGGTGTACCTGAGGATGTATTTCAAGGCCTACCTTCAAAGTCAGTGACTCTTTGCTTGTCATCATGGGAAAATCAAAGGAAATCAGCCAAGACCTCAGAAAACAAATTGTAGACCTCCACAAGTCTGGTTCATCCTTGGGAGCAATTTCCATCTGTACAAACAATAGTACGCAAGTATAAACACCATGGGACCACGCAGCCGTCATACCGCCCAGGAAGGAGATGCGTTCTGTCTCCTAGAGATGAACGTACTGTGGTGCGAAAAGTGCAAATCAATCTCAGAACAACAGCAAAGGACCTTGTGAAGATGCTGGAGGAAACAGGTACAAAAGTATCTATATACAAAGTAAAATGAGTCCTATATCGACATAACCTGAAAGGCATCTCAGCAAGGAAGAAACCACTGCTCCAAAACCACCATAAAAAAGCCAGACTACGATTTGCAATTGCACATGGGGACAAAGATCATAATTTCTCCAAAAAGTCCTCTACTCTGATGAAACAAAAATAGAACTGTTTGCCCATAATGACCATTGTTATGTTTGGAGGAAAAAGGGGGAGGCTTGCAAGCTGAAGAACACCATCCCAAGCATGAAGCACGGGGTGGCAGCATCATGTTGTGGGGGTGCTTTGCTGCAGGAGGGACTGGTGCACTTCACAAAATTGATGACATCATGTGGAATGAAAATTATGTGCATATATTGAAGCAACAGCTCAAGACATCAGTCAGGAAGTTAAAGCTTGGTCACAAATGGGTCTTCCAAATGGACAATGACCCCAAGCATACTTCCAAAGTTGTGGAAAATGGCTTAAGGACAACAAAGTCAAGGTATTGGAGTGGCCATCACAAAGCCTGACCTCATCCTATAGAAAATTTGTGGGCAGAACTTAAAAAGCGTGTGTAAGCAAGGAGGCCTAAAAACCTGACTCAGTTACACCAGCTCTGTCAGGAGGAATGGGCCGAAATTCACCCAATTTAATGTGGAGAGCTGGGAAGGCTCACTGAAACGTTTGGTCCAAGTTAAACAATTTAAAGGCAATGCTAACAAATACTAAATGAGTATATGCAAACTTCTGACCCATTGAGAATGTGATGAAAGAAATAAAAGCTGAAAGAAATCATTCTCTACTATTACTCTGACATTTAACATTCTTAAAATAAAGTAGTGATCCTAACTGACCTAAGACTGGGAATTTTTACTTGGATTAAATGTCAGGAATTGTGAAAACTGAGTTTTATGTATTTGGCTAAGGTATATGTAAACTTCCGACTCCAACTGTATTTACAGTGAGTGTGTCACAGTCCTTAGTGTCAGGACCAAACCCAAACCGTGTCTTATTCAACAACCTGTCATGACATGATGGGTTAGTTGAGATTGGGAGGTAAGAATGTGGGTGAGATTGTGAGGTAAGATGGTGGGTGAGGTTGTGCGGTAAGATGGTAGGTGAAGTTGTGAGGTAAAATGGTGGGTAAAGTTGTGCGGTAAGACGGTGGGTGAGGTTGTGCGGTAAGACGGTGGGTGAGGTTGTGCGGTAAGACGGTGGGTGAGGTTGTGCGGTAAGACGGTGGGTGAGGTTGTGCGGTAAGACGGTGGGTGAGGTTGAGGTGGGTGAGGTTGTGCGGTAAGACGGTGGGTGAGGTTGGTAAGACGGTGGGTGAGGTTGTGCGGTAAGACGGTGGGTGAGGTTGTGCGGTAAGACGGTGTGAGGTTGTGGTAAAATGGTGGGTTGTGCGGTAAGACGGTGGGTGAGGTTGTGCGGTAAGACGGTGGGTGAGGTTGTGCGGTAAGATGGTGGGTGAGGTTGTGCGGTAAGACGGTGGGTGAGGTTGTGCGGTAAGATGGTGGGTGAGCTGAGACTGACTCTTGGGAGGCCATGGTTTGGGCGACCACACAGTCTTGGGACGAGCGTTGATATCCGCTACACGGTCATTGAACCTGGCGTGGTCTGTGGTCACAGTGCTGTATGTCTGTTGGAAGAAACACAAAGAACATTTCAAACGCTCAAAATAGTCATATCTTCACCTCTACCAGAGAAATCTATAAAATTATTTTGGAGGGCAACTTTAGCCATGTTGACCCAACCGACTGCGACCGGGAGACCCATGGGGCGGCGCACAATTGGCGCAGCGTCGCCCGGGTTAGGGGAGAGTTTTGCCAGCAGGGATGTCCTTGTCCCATCGCGCACTAGTGACTCCTGTGGCGGGCTGGGCGCAGCGCACGCTGACACAGTCACCAGGTGCACAGTGTTTCCTCCGACACATTGGTGCGGCTGGCTTCCGGGTTAAGTGACTGTGGCTTGGTTGTGTTTCGTAGGACGCACGGCTCTCGACCTTCGCCTCTCCTGAGTCCGTACAGGAGTTGCAGCGATGAGACAAGACAGTAACTACCAATTGGATACCATGAAATTGGGGAGAAAAACAATACATTTTTTTTTTAAAGACCTAAAATAATAATAATAACTTTAGCCATGTCACATAATAAAACAGAGCACATTCTAGAGTTGTAAAGCTTTATGAAATCAGCCAGTCTGGTATTATAGTTTCTCTAAACTACATCATCTGAACTCAGACAGATCAAATTAAAATGGCCAGGCGTAGACTCACGTATGCGATGGCTCCAGCGAAGGCCCCGCCACACAGCAGGGCGTAGACGATGTTATCACCAGTACCACCGGGGACTGATGACATTTGTCGTCGTGGCAACACTACAAAAAAAAAAGGTCATAGCACAACTCACGCGGCCTTCAGAGTGGTCATAAGTGAGAAGGAAACATGGTAGATGTAAATAGGATATTCGACATTTGATCTGGATCCCGCCCTATAACCCTGACTCCCCATTAGATTGACGTAGACCTAATGCATCAAAACAATCCTCAGAAAGAGCGAGACAGAAGCGTGAGGACGGAGGCTTTGTTGAAGCACAATCCCTGGCTGTTTATTGGATTGGGTGGAATGCGTTTAGGTGTCCAGGAATGTGCCTGTCAGAGCTCATTTGCCTCCAACTGAAATAGACTTCAGTGATCCTCTGGTAGACCTTCAACCAGAGTAACACTGGGCAGCTTTTTTTAAATAGTCTATTGTAAAATAAAAGAAAGTCAAATACAAATTGAATCAAATTCTACCTAAAGTAATTTTCCTAGCAGGTCAGCGCAATAGCAACATTCAATAGCAGGTGAAATGACCCACCACTAATATTCAAGTTTTTTTTAAAAACCACTCTCTCCAGACGCATATTTTTTTGATGATACTCCGCACAAGGTGGTGTTGTGTCATTTGACGTAGTTCTTTCACTTTGATTGTGTTTTGCCTGAGTGCCATTACATCAGCAGGAGAACACTGCAGCCAGGCACTGTTTACAACTTCAAGACTTCGGCCATAGTCACAGATTCCTGCTAATGCTGTTGTAGGTTTGTGCCATGCCCTCACTGCAGACAGGCACACAAAAACTAGACACCTTCACAACACACAAAGACGGACACAATCGTACGCACACACTTACCACACAACAAGCATGCAAGTTTAGAACACAGACAGGATTCAAACACACGAAAATTCACGAAGACAGAAATCTACCGTACAGACAGACTGTCACAGAAACGGACTTCCGGCTTTGCCACAGTACAAATAAATCTGTCAAGTAGCTACAGTGGAGAAAACTACCACGAATCACAAGTGTCCAGTTTCACTTGTACAGTAAACAAGCAGTCTAAACTAACAGGAGAGCCTGCATATGCCTTTCACAATCAGTGTGCAAAGTGAAGGACCAGTTATTTTAGGCCCAAATGAAGTTGACAATTTAATGGGGGAAAAGGCAATAGGATTTTATTATAGACATAACTAGTCCCCGTTGGTGTCAATTTCCTCTTGATCCTGATAATTAGGAAATAAGTGTTGCTGATTATAAATGGGTTCTAACTACATAGTACGTGAGTTTCTCCATTCAAAACATCAACATAGGGATTGTCACTGTACCCTGTTATTTATACCAACTAATCTGTTAAACCCTCACAGGAGTTGCAGGGTTAAGGTGGTGTGGGATTGAGAGAGTATGAGGGGTTTTGGGTCATAAGATTAAACTATGATACTCTGTGTGCCTAAGTACTGGTCAAGGGAGGAGAGTGGGCAGGGATGGGCCCACTGCCATAAGAAGAGGCCCCTTCTTGCATGTAGATGTAGAAATGTATCAAATATTATTATTTTTTTATAACTAACCAAAAATAGACCACAGCTTGTTGTTTCCAAAGGGAGCAAATTGATAATAGTGGGCAGAACAAGCAAGGAGGTGGGGCAGTGCCAAGCATGAGCTAGCGAGATCCTATTGGCATGTTCTAGTATGTATCTGTATATTTCTGTTAGGGAACTAAAGTGTGTGTGTGTGTAATAACTAAATTCGCCCTTGCAATCCAAAACATCACACTTTAAAAAAAAACTTTGACAAAGGGTAAAGTCTACATAACTTAATCAACCTTGTTTGTAACAGATTCTAGTTTTGGGAACAGAAAACTATTGAGATCAAATGTTTCATCGGTAAGAAAATTAACAGAATGTCGGCCAAAATTACATCTCGCTCCATCTTCTCCCACTCCCGGCCACTGGGCTTCATCTCATCACTAAATTTGGTGGTAAATAGAAATGGCAACCGGATGCTTCATAGTTACACATCCGATGAAACATCTGGCTCATTGTTCCATCTGTGGTTGTATACTGCACAAACGCAAAGCAGGGGCCGGTGTTGTTGCGTAATCTCATAAGAGGCCACCAATGGTGTCTGACAGCAGGACACCGGACAAGCTCGACTTTGAGTGTGTGTGTCAATGGAGAGAACGCTGGGCCAAAAGATCACGGCACGTCATGTTGCTATCGTTGCCTAGCCCTTGGGCATTTGTCTAAGAGCAGCAAAATCACGTTCTGCAGGGGCTACAGCAAATTACGAGCAATACCATGTAAGCAAAAGGTGTGGACATTCTACTAAAAGGCACATAGTGTAAGGTAAAGCTTTTGACAATTTAATAAAGGTCCAAATATTAAAATGGACCTTCTCAGAAGCTGACGTTATGTCAGCCTAAATATATGTGTGAGTACAGCATATGGTTGCCTGAACTACTGAACTATGCCCATGGTAAATATTTAAAATGAATGCTGACTCCGGCTTTGAAGCACTGATTAGGTCAACCATTTTTTGTTCATAGAATGCAAGTTCATTGGTGCGCGCTCCCGTGGGAGCAGCTGTATGGCGAGAAACGCGTGCGTCTGTCCGCAGTCTATACATTGAGACCATGATCACACCACGTGAGCAAAAGCATGAACCCTATTTCTATGCCATCTTTGACATAATGAAGGTCACATATTATTAGTGTTTAAAACCCACAAACGTTATGTAACGAGCTTCAATGAATTGATACATTCCCTTTCAAATTGCGTGTTTCGTAACGATGGTTAAAATGGATCATGTGAACACCTCGGCCGTGCAATCGCCCTTAATACGAAGTGACAAGCTGCCATAATCTAATGATTGGAGAGGATTTCAACGATTTATTGGCACAGTAGGCCATCGCTGAGTCTGTATAGTAACACCGAATTCATTTCGGAACAAAATTGTTAGGATACTTTGAGCATGAGATTACTTGAACATGGAGAAAACATAACTTTCCCTTTAAAATGTAGCAATGCTCCAATAAAATGATCAACATAAATACAATGAAAAGATTCAGAGCATCATTGGTCAACATTCCAATTGACCTTCACTTCCCTTGTCCTGTAACACCGGTGCCATCTTTCATATGTAGGATGCGACTGTTTCAAAAGCCAAAACACATGAGAACAAAATGTTCTCTTCTGAAATGCACGCATATTCCTCTGCCCGTAGCCTATCCTACAGAGGAATGAAAACCCAACAGGCATACACATTTGCCATCTTGTATCATGTACAAATGTAATTTAATTAGATCTCTCCATATTTTGAACCCATCATGTAAATACTCACCATCTCGAGATAACTGTTGGGCTACCTTCCTTGCCAAAGGCCCATATCTTTGCCAAGCCGCTCTGCAGAGAAACATCGCCGCTCGCTATCCAAAAACTACCGTAGGAATGCAGAGTGTGCCGGAGCAAGGGAGGGCAGAATGAATGGCGTAAGCTGGTCGTGTGTGAGAGGAGCGAAGGAGAGCCCTATCTAACTTGCGCTCAGCGCTGGATGCGTGTCTTCTCAAACGGTTCTTCACCTCCCACTTTTCTCACGCACAAGGGAAACGGTCAAACGTCAAGCACGTGGAACCTAAACATAAACATATATTTTGTTTTATCGGTGTGTCTTTCATTTTTGGAGTGTCTCATTTTTGGAATGTCTTTCCTGTACGCTTGTTATGAGTGCATCCATTTTTACGAGTTCAGTGTACGCACCCAAACCCCTTTGTCGATTGACACACCGTTACATCAACCTAAGTAACATAATTTTAAAACTCCCGATCAAAATCATTCAATTTCAAGTAGAGATACCTTATCTGACTGAAGACAGCCTTTTAACAAAGTGGCTTTTTAACATGTTTTTCATGTCTTAAAAATGTTTTACCTTTGTTAGATCATTAGTACACATTTTAAATGGCCTCTACAGATTTGATGTTTTTACAAGGAAAGAACTTTTATTCATAGTTGTTTTCATTGGTTTTAACAACATGTACTTTTTAACAAATTTAAACCTAACTTTCAAATGCTGTGTTTTATGCTTTTTTTGCCGTTTTTATGTGTATAAATGATGTAAAAAATGTATGAGCTGTTTTTAAAGGAATTGTACCAATAAAACTTTTCCAAAAGAAAAAATCTGACAGGACGCAAATTGATTCACAGGAGCAAGAGGAGGCGAGTCTGATAAGGTCTCGCCTAATTCCTGTACAAAGGACCGAAGACAGCCAAAGTAACTTTTTAACATGTTTTTCATGTCTTAAAAATGTTTTACTTTTGTTAAATAATTTATACACATTTTAAATGGATTTTACAGAATTGGATGTTTTACATAAAAAAAATAATTTTATTTATGGTTGTTTTTATTGGTTTTAACAACGTGTATTTTTTTAACAAACTTAATTGTAATATTCAAATGCTGTCTTTTATGCCGTTTTTATGTGTAAAAAATTAGGTACAAAATATGTTTTAGCTGTTTTAAAGGAAATGCGATAATAAAACTTTTCCAAAAGAAAAAAAATCTTCTGCGGTGAAAGGCGACAGAACTTGAGCGGTGTTTGTCAAACCATGAGTCATCCCGAAAATGGGTTTTCTCACAAAAACGTCTGTAGCTTTCGAACGGTTTGACCAACAAACTCTTATGACCACTCTATGGAAAGGGGAGACTCTCACAAGTAGTGTCAGGACTCATCTGACTTAAAAAAAAAATCGAAGTATGAAGTTTTCCTTAACTGTCTTATATCTTATAGATATAGGACAAAAACTTAAAAACCTATGATATATTTTTTACTCTATTTTTTTGTGTTATTCAATGCTTTCCTCTGGGCTATTCTAGTATAGGCCAAATTAAATGTTTATACCTAAAGCGGTCCTAAAATTCAAAATCAAATATCTCAATGGTCCATGGTATGAACATCTTGACCTTCCTGTTGTGTTCTGGTCAAATTGGACTGATTTACAAGTTTTCTCTCTGAAAAATGTAGTCAATTTAATCTGATTGTGCTAAATGACTTAAATGTAAATGTAAATGTAAATGATTGTCATAGGGTTCCATGACATGTTGATGATTTTCATTACATTTTGGGTGTTTTATTTAACTTTTGTGTTCCTGTGGTGTTCATGGTCAAAAATGACCGGTCATTAGAAATTAATGGGTGAGACTACAATTAGTGTATAAAATTGAGTTCGGGCAACATGCCCATTCATCAGATGGACACACTTCCTCTCCCAGACCCCCACATACATGTGTGTTTGAGCACACACACACACCTCACTCCCCTTCTTGGCTTCCATGTCAACCCCCACAGGAACCTTTCCCCAAATATAATCTTTCTGCCACGAGAACCACACCTGTTGGCATTCTCACAAACAATCGCAACATTGTTTCAATAATATATGAACTTTTCTCACTGATCTGATCTGGTATATAATGCTTTTTTTAAGGCCTTGCTAATAATTCATTATGTGGCAGCACAATGACCAAACGATATACTGTTTGTGAGGCTCTTGGTCATATCTTTGATCAGGACACCGGTGAGGAGGAGAGAGGCCAGGAAACGGACAGTGGAGTAGTCTGTGACAAATAGCACAATATGTTTAATCTGAGTATGTGTTATAGTCAAACTAATTCATACACAATGCTTTTTTGCTTAAAAACGAGTTGTATGAGCTCAGATCAATGAAGCCCACAGGCCATAAATAGCAAATAGAAGTTAAAAACTTGCAATTTTCACAAGAACTTAAGTTGATAGAAAAAGATCTAACACAACATTAGGTGATAATATCTGTATTATTATGGATTTATAATCAGCTATAATGGGGCGGTCATTTTGGACCGGGAACACATAATTAATTAACAAGAAACGAACACAACAGGAGGGTTAAAACAATTCCATGTCAGCTTAGAACCCCACTTTAAACCAATTTAGGCAGACACTCTGTTCAGGTATTTGGGCATTGCATTACACATTGCCAGGGGCGCCGTATGGGGAAGCTAGGGCGATTCTAAGGGCCTGTGACTGACAGGGGCCCTAAAAAATTATTAGAACATTAGGTTAAAAAAAGTCTATATTAAATTATTAACCTATCATCATTTATATAATATTTTATTGACAACGTACTAATACAACTAACGTTGTATTTCTTGTTTTCTTGGCTAAAAGTAAGCATCAAGAGAGCCCCACCCCCCCTCTATTTACATGAAATGGTTCGGTCCTGCCCCCAAACCAGGCCCGAAGGATACTTTTTAGCAGTGAATTGCGAGTGAGGAGTGCCGATGGAGCATCATGTCTCAGCTTCCTAAAGAAAAATCTGTCTTCAAAAAACAAAAAGAAAGAAAAGATAGAGAGAAAAGAAAATGCGACAGTATGTCACCCAATTTTTCACAAAGGAAGGAAATTAACCTGTTAGCTTAGTCCATAGTGAAATAGGTTGCTTTTGCTCCCCTAACATTAGTTACTTAATATCTTCACAGACAATTCTGAGTGTTTACATTTCGCTCATCTTTAAGCTGACATTTAATCAATGCAGGCAAACTTTTAGCAAGCTATTGATACTAAATCAGTTGTCCCTACCCCTGCCTGGTGCCAGGCCCAACAGGTGCAGCTTCAGGCATAGCAGCCCTGTCTCCCCATCCCCATACCCCTGAACCAGCCCTGTCTCCCCATCCCCATAACCCTGAACCAGCCCTGTCTCCCCATCCCCACCCCCCTGAACCAGCCCTGTCTCCCCATCCCCATCCCCCTGAACCAGCCCTGTCTCCCCATCCCCATCCCCCTGAACCAGCCCTGTCTCCCCATCCCCATGAACCAGCCCTGATCCCAGCCCCCATCCCTGAACCAGCCCTGTCTCCCCATCCCCCTGAACCAGCCCTGTCTCCCCATCCCCATACCCCTGAACCAGCCCTACTCTCAACTGAAGAAGGAGGTGAGTAGCATTGTGTTGAATGACATGTTAGTTGGCATAATTGCAGGTACTGCAATGCATTGAGGACAGGAATGTGATTCTCCAGTGAGGAAAAATGTCTCTTGACACAGAGGCAGTCAATATCAGCCTTAAATTAAGAGATGCAGGTTCTTAGAGATGGATGGGAGTCTCTCCTGTCTGAGGCAACACTGATTGCTACGAAAATGGATGTTGCACCTGAATTTAGCAAGGAACACAGCCGCCAGAGGAAAAGGAAGAGATTCCACGGTGAGACCTCTCAAGAGGAGACAGCTCAGGACAGTGCAGCAACGGTGTTTCAGAACACAGTGTTTTTTACTGCTATGGACAACATCATAAGTGACTTGGACACTAGGTTCCACACCACTGCAAAAATTGTAGAAGACTTTTCTGCTGTTCTGAAAGTTGGGCAGATTAGTGTGTGCCAACCACTGATCATGAAGTATTCCAGAGATCTTACACCTGAGGTTCAAAAGGAAGTAAGACACCTGAACACTGTATATGCTGCCACTTTCCCCCCAAACTTGTCCCATCTTGGTCTACTGAAGGCAATTTGTAAGATGCAGCTGCAGAGCATTTTTGGAGAAGTGTGCATTGCTTTACATATATTTTGCACACTGCCTGTGACTGTTGCTGGTGGCAAGAGAGCTTTCAGTAATCTAAAACTGATTTTGTTCAACTATTTGAGGTCCACTATGTCCCAGGACAGGCTTTGCAGTCTTGCCATGCTGTCCATTGAAAGTCGGTTAGCTAGAAAACTGGACTTCAAAGACTTGATCAGTGACTTTGCTAGCAAGAAGGCTCGGAGCTGGACTCTTGGTGAGTAAGTCTGAGCAAGGGCCAGTGATAACTGTTAAATGGCATTGTTATGGATATTGGATCACTACACACATGATGCCCACAGGCTGAGAACAAGACTGAGAACAAGATATATCTCAAAGTAATGGCTGGATTGCCATAAAATTTGTTGTGCACAATCAAGACCCCAAGTGGAAGAAACCTATTGATTTGATGACCTCTTGACCTTTCCTCTAGCGCCACCATCAGGCCTTTTCATTTCCATTCTGTTTTCCATTTCCACTTTTTCAGCTGCTTATTTTCCAGTTGGTATGTGTACTTAGTTCAAAAATCTGCTACTGATTTTATTATTTTGTTTGTTATATCATTCTATAGATGATAATGTTAACTTATTTTAATTGAAGAGGTTAATGTATATTTAAGTAATATTTATTTTAAGTTATACATTGATGTTAAGAGAATTTTCTATTCAAGAATTTGACCATTAAAATTACATTTAGACTGTAAAAGATGGCCTTTAGCACATTTCTTATAGAGGGTGTCAGTCTTGCATCAACTAGTGAATTCCTGTGCAGAGATGCTGCATGCATGTCTGCACAGTGTTATATCTTCACAGCTCACTGTCAGTGAATATTGTACAGTAAATATTGGACTACAAAAGAGTTGAAAGCCTGCAAAGGAAGAGATATTTAAAGTTTTGAATGGGTCGAGTCCACTCGATCAGATGCGGTAGGGATGACAACCCATTATATTGATAAGTGTGTAAATTGGACCATATTACTACCCTGACTGAGCATTCAAAATGTAATGACTACTTTTAGGTGTCAGGGAAAATGTAAAAAAGTACATGTTTTCTTTAGGAATGTAGTGGAGTCAAAGTAAAAGTATTCAAAAACATAAATACTCAAGTAAAGTACAGATACCCCAAAAATCTACTTAAGTAGTATTTCAAAGTATTTTTACTTAGTAACTTTACACCACTGCAGGCCCACTCAGGTGAAAATGGACCAGCCCATCTGGCAGTTGCCCGAAATGCCTGATGGCCAGTCTAAGTAGATAATATCTTGACATGAGGGGGGGAAACTCAGGGGGGGGGGGTTGTTTACTGTCAAAATTGACCACAATTTTACAAATTAGTTTTATTGGCAAGGCAGCAAGTCATCATGTCCTGGCTATCAGAAACACAGTAGACTTCCATAATATAAGGGACAAATATCTGCAGTGCCACTGGAGAGCACAACATTAGCTAGCATTCTCTGTAATCTAATTAACGAATGATGCAATGCTGAAGATCTGTTTACAACAGGGAGGTATGGGGACTGGCTTTTCTCTCCCTAGATGTGCCTAGACCAGTGGCGGAAAAAGTACCCAATTGTCAGATACCTTAATAGAAAGTTACTCAAGTAAAAGTCAGCCAGTAAAATATGACTTGAGTAAAAGTATTTGTTTTTAAATATACTTTCACCTTTATTTAACCAGGTAAGCTAGTTGAGAACAAGTTCTCATTTACAACTAAGACCTGGCCAAGATAAAGCAAAGCAGTGCGACACAAACAACAACACAGAGTTACACATGGAATAAACAAGCATAGTCAATAACACAATAGAAAAAAAAGAAAGTCTATATACAGTGTGTGCAAATGGCGTGAGGAGGTAGGCAATAAATAGGCCATAGTAGCGGAGTAATTACAATTTAGCAAATTAACACTGGAGCGATAAATGAGCAGATGATGATGTGCAAGTAAAGATACTGGTATGCAAAAGAGCAGAAAAGTAAATAAAAACAATGTGGGGATGAGATAGGTTGATTGGGTGGGCTATTTACAGCTGCAGCAATCTGTTAGCTGCTCAGATATCTGATATTTAAAGTTAGTGAGGGAAATGTAAGTTTCCAGCTTTGGGGATGACCCGTGAGATATACCTGCTGGAGCGAGTGCTACGGGTGGGTGTTGTTATCGTGACCAGTGAGCTGAGATAAGGCGGAGGTTTACCTAGCATAGACTTATAGATGACTTGGAGCCAGTGGGTCTGGCGACGAATATGTAGCAAGGGCCAGCCGACTAGAGCATACAGGTTGCAGTGGTGGGTGGTATAAGGGGCTTTGGTAACAAAACGGATGGCACTGTGATAGACTGCATCCTGTTTGCTGAGTAGAGTATTGGAAGCTATTTTGCAGATGACATCGCCAAAGTCGAGGATCGGTAGGATAGTCAGTTTTACTAGGTTAAGTTTGGCGGCATGAGTGAAGGAGGCTTTGTTGCAAAATAGAAAGCCGATACTAGATTTGATTTTGGATTGGAGGTGTTTAATATGAGTCTGGAAGGAGAGTTTACAGTCTAGCCAGACACCTAGGTATTTGTAGTTGTCCACATATTCTAGGTCAGAACCGTCCAGGGTAGTGATGCTAGTCGGGCGGGCGGATGCGGGCAGCGAACGGTTGAAAAGCATGCATTTGGTTTTACTAGCATTTAAGAGCAGTTGGAGGCCATGGAAGGAGAGTTGTGTGGCATCGAAGCTCGTTTGGAGGTTAGTTAACAGTGTCCAAAGAAGAGCCAGAGGTGGATCAGGGAATCACCCGCAGCAAGAGCGACATCATTGATATATACAGAGAAAAGAGTGCCCGAGAATTGAACCCTGTGGTACCCCCATAGTATGAAAAGTAAATGTGATTGCTAAAATATACTTAAGTATCAAAAGTATAAGTAGAAATAATTAAAAATTACTTATATTAAGCAAAGCAGACCACAACATTTTCTTGATTTGAAAATTTACGTAGAGTCAGGGGCACACTCCAACACTCAAGACATTATTTACAAAAGATGCATTTGTGTTTACTGAGTCCGCCAGGCCAGAGGCAGTAGGGATGACCACGTGTTCTCTTGATAAGTGCGTGAATTTAACAATTTTCCTGTCCTGTTAAGCATTCAAAATGTAATGAGCACTTTGTGTGTCAGGGAAAATGTATGGAGTAAAAAGTACAATATTTTATTTAGGAATGTAGTGAAGTAAAAGTTTTCCAAAATGTAAATAGTAAAGTACAGATACTCCAAAAAACTACTTCAGTAGTACTCTATAGTATTTTTACTTTTGTACTTTACACCACTGGCCTAGACACCGTCTACTGATGTGAGACACATGCATGCAAGCATCCTCACCATGAATACAGCAGGTTTTACAGAGCTGCCATCTACAGTATTCTGGAGCACCATATCAATAAGGCATCTATTTACTGTATTTCAATGATCACCCTGATGGTATACGTATCTGTGTATTGGTATCCAGCCAGAGGCGGCAGGTAGCCTAGTGGTTAGAGCATTGGACTAGTAACCAAAAGGTTGAAAGATCGAATCCCTGAGCTGACAAGGTAAAAGCTGTCGTTCTGCCCCTGGACAAGGCAGTTAACCCACTGTTCCTAGACGCATATTAATACACGTGTGAAATAGGAGAAATAAGCACCCACAAAATTATTAAAATATGGGTTTATATAAAAGGAGACATGTAAATACAGTAATCTCTTTATTACACATAGAACTAGATATTATGCCCAGGACATGGGATCATTAAAACAAAATAAAAATACAGAAGGAAAAAAAAGTGTGAAGACATATTCAGATCACCCTGATGGATCCACGAAATAGTCCTGCAAAGCATAATAATGAATCACAAAAATATTAGCTGTCATGTTTTTCTTTTGTAATATAATAAATCAAAAGAACAACAATCTGAATTCAAACAGCAGACATTTTTACAAGTGTTAGAACAGCACAACATCCTAATTCTTGAAAGTCCCACATGCATTACCTTTGAAATTACTAAACTGTGGGAGACTTGAAGAGGGTAAGACTCACATGTTGTCATAGCGATTCATTCCAGGCCATTCCTCACTTTGTACTCATGCACATCAGTGCTGTGCTGTTTGAAGAGCTGCAGATGAAAAAAATAACCTCTATATTTTGGCATTCATCCTGGACTGCATTCAAAAATCCAAACAATGTTCTGCAGTATTGTAAAAGGAAATCAGGGAACAAATGTACAAATATCAGTAGGCTAACTAAGTAATCTTATGTTTTGTGTGTAACCCCCAATAGAGGAGGTGAGCAGTCATTACCAGGCCCCAGAGGAAAGCGGACGTCCCGAACGCTAGGCCCACACGCAGCCAGTTGGGGTTGGTGTGATCTGGCTTTGCTGCGGTGAACGCAGACCGACTCCCAACTGCAAGATAAAAGGACAATGAGATTAATAATCAGCATTTGACTGACTGGCAATTCAACTGAAAGAGTTGTGAGGTTGTAATGCTTCAGTTGTTACTGTATGAGTCTGTTCTTGCTGACTCCCAATAGAGACCCCACAAGTGTCAAGTTAGTCACAAATTGTGCATAAATTATTGTAAATTACACCAATACTAGGTTGACAGATATGTCTCTCTTTATCTCCATAATACAATCATTCGTGAGGTAATTATCGTGCATGAAAATCCTGTGTTTGGACTAATGTTCACATCCCAGGTAGCTAATAATACCTAATTAACTAGTAAGCTAATGTCACTTTGCTATCTAGGTATAGTAGCTCATTCAATCATCTGAATACAGCTACTTTGTGTTTTCATGTCAATTGCAGTGTTATTAAAATGTGAATGGCTATGAATGTTGCCATATAACTTAGTACTTCACTTAGTCAAGAAAGTTACGCTAACCTTGCTAAAATAACGTTAGCTATTGACATTGGCTAATGTTAGCAAGCTAAGCTAAGGTCAGGCCTCAAAACAGCCCGATAGCCAGTCTTCTCGCAAGGTTAACGTTTAAAAAAAAGTATATATATATAAAGGATTATTGCACAAATTATACACCTGTTTCCTTTTTATTTACTTACTCTTGCTGGCGCTTGCTGCCCGTAGTAATAAACGATTTAGTGTCATTTTAGCCACAGAATTTGTTCCCTCATCCGAAATCGGTTCGTGACGAGCTTTGATCGACTATGTGCCCTGTCCAGTGGAGTAGAATTTGAAATGATCACAGAATAATAGATTTTAAAAAAAGAGGGGTGATTTTATTTAGAGATTAAAGGCTCAGTGTTCCTAAAATAAAGTACACACTTGAACCATTTACTGTAAAATTTTGCAATAACATATTCACTTCTATATGTCATGTCTTTACGTCTATGATGCAAATATCATGTTTTTACGTCAATAATGCAAACCACATAACAGTGATGACAATGCTGCAATTATGGATAATGGCTACGGAAATGGACTGTAAATCTTATCTAATTCATATTTTTTGTTTTATTCTTTCTGTCTGGGACTGGGCACGGTGCCATGTAGCTAGCTCTGGAGAACCCAAGATTGGAATTATGAGAACAGAGAAAATATATTTTACATCACGTCTATTGCAGAACCGAAGTGATGCACTATAACACGTCTCCTTCCATAATTGTCTTTGGTTGATTGATTACATTTGTAACTTTTCAGTTTGACAATTTTGCACCGTACAGCAGCAGCACGCACACAGACCCAGAGAGCAGCTTGACCCGGAGGAGAAGGCGGCCATTTTGGTCTGAAGGGGGCCTTGGCTGTCACCACGTGAGGAAGAAGAGCCCGAAAGAGAGCGAGACAATTCCGGGAGCTTTGACTCGTAGAGACCGAGAGGGGAGAGAGAGAGAGGAAACTTCGATTCTGATTCATGCGCGAAGCTACAGAAGAGTAGCCAGATTACAGAATGCCCTCGATTACTCTACCGCCGAAGGAGAACGCTCTATTCAAGAGAATATTGGTAAGTACCTAGCTGCCGCTAGCTAGTTACTTTAGCTAACTTGCTAAATATAGCAAGCTAGCTAACTTGCGCACGTTACAGTAGCTACTCTATACATGACCAGTAGCTAGCTAGCTAGCTAGCGTTGATTCGTTTTGAAATAAAACATGTATTCATGTTGTATCGTTAGTTGACATATGTTGTTCCTTCCATCACCCTCTCAACGATTGTAACGTTATAGCTAACTCGTGGGCTAGTATGTCGCGAGGCACTCGGAATGGCCTGATTGTCATCATTAGCTTGTTAGTTAGCGGTTTCAGTTTTACACCGTTTACTAACTAGCTAGTTACCATGAAACATGGCTAATAAGCGAGTAAACTTACTAACTTGTTATATGTTGTATCAGTTTGTTGTAGCGGACTGGTTCAAAATAAACGCATGACTTTGCTCCAAAACATGATTTGCAAGGAACGTTAACTAGCTACGGCTAGATAAGTTGGCTAACGTAGGAAGCTAGCTCGCTGCAAGCTCATTCTACACCAACCGCACAGGTACTTCATCATTACTCAGCATTTTAGCAACAAGAGAAACTATAACTAGCTATGAAGCTAGATAGGCGTTACATTTAACATGCTCAACGTATGTGCAGTGTTGTCCCCAAAGATATTACTGCACACAGCGGTATGTTAAGTATTGCAATCCTTTACCACAGATTGCTGTGAGCTAACACAACCTAGCTACCCAGCCAGCTAGCTGTCACTCACGCTTTACTGAATCATATATCATATGGGAACTAATTATAAACAATTAGCTTCCTATCATGCCAGCTAAAGTGCACACGTTTAGTCTACTGCTGAATATTGAGCACCATTCACACAACCATTTCCTATTTCTGGACATGGTGTTTAACAATGTTGGTGTTATTGGCGAAGTTAGGTTGTGTCAATAGCTCGGCATCTCTCGAGGCCTGCAAATACAAGTAAGCCACACCTACAGTGTTGGATATAAACTTTCAGATTAGTTGCCAACATATGTTTATTCATAAGTATACTCATATATTTTTGAGCAATTATGTATATTGAGGAAAGTACATCACTGAATATATTTCTACAGGGTTGGTAGAAAAAAATCCACTCTGATGCAAGGCAAACAATTCTTTACCTTAGTTCCTTGCATTACTTTACTCTGCAAATATAATAGTAATTCATTGGCCAATGCTGTTTGAGGAGACTCGCAAGGTCGTAAATGCATACCACAAGTATGTTTTGTGTAGATGTGAATTGTCTGTTTCCACTCAGAGCCACTAACGTGTTCTGTACAACATTCTGAAAACGTTTGTTTTAGTTGCTGTGTTGAATGCTCCTCAGTTTCCTTGGAGCCCCTGCCTTCTCCCTATGCCAGTGTGGATTCCCGGGTATTAGCGTTATGCGGGGAATTGGCAGGCTGATCACTGAGGTGCTAGGCCACACTGTGCTGAACCAGGCAGATAGGAATCTACGTCTGACTGGTTCTCTAATCACTGCATCTCATCCACCCACCTGACCACACATTCACACAAAGCTAGATGTTTTTTCAGACCCAATCAATCAAGATAATACTTACTGTATTAGGTTGTGGTGAGCTACTGTCCCTGCTTGCTGGCAGGGTGGTATCACCAGACAACCTACCCAAAAGTGTTATTTGTAACTATGTATTTGGGTGATTCATCAGATCTGAACTCTAAGAACAGGCTTTGCAAAAACCTTGATGTCAACACACCTCTCCCCTGTTGCAGAGATGCTATGAGCACAAGCAGTACAGAAATGGACTCAAGTTCTGCAAACAGATCCTCTCCAACCCAAAGTTCGCCGAGCATGGAGGTAAGGCCTGCTTCAACAGCCACTACTCACTTATCTTTCGGTGGTTGGAACATCAGTGTTGGTTATTCATTTCTTGGCCTAATTAAGTGTTTTGGCTGTGACTGACACTAGTTCCTTTTCTCCCTCACCTGTCCCTCAGAGACGCTGGCGATGAAGGGACTGACCCTGAACTGTCTGGGGAAAAAGGAGGATGCGTACGAGCTGGTGAGACGAGGCCTGCGCAACGACCTCAAGAGCCATGTCTGTATCCTTTTATACTAGGGCTAATGAGGTGAGGGTTCATATGAACCTCCTAGTCGGAGGCGGGAAGACATTCACCAAAAGCTCGACATAATAATAAGCCCAAACTTTTGACTCCATCCCACAAGCCCTTACTGCGCCATGTCTACTGCACATAATCCAGGCAGGGAATGGGAGCGTGCTAGATTGGCTCTGACTGTTACTGTGACATCTAATAATATAGGCTTGGTTGCATTAATACAGGGTTCACTGTTTTCATTTGTCACAATGAGTATTAGCTTTCTTTTTTGCCTTGAAATGTAGTCATGTGTTTTTAGTAGTCCTCCAAATGGGTTGTTTTAGCGAGGGATTTAATTTCTGAGGTTTGTATTTTTTTTATTTATTAGGTAAGTCAGTTAATAAGAACAATATCTTATTTACAATGATGGCCTACCCCTGGTTTAGTGTGTGTGTAGTCTGTTGTTTTGCATCCTTAACCTTTGCTCTCCCAGGCTGGCATGTGTACGGTCTGCTGCAGCGGTCGGATAAGAAGTACGACGAGGCCATCAAGTGCTACCGCAATGCTCTGAAGTGGGACAAGGACAACCTGCAGATCCTCAGGGACCTTTCTCTTCTCCAAATCCAGATGAGAGACCTGGAGGGCTACAGGGTGAGGACCCAGAGACGGACCGTGTCTGCACGCATGTCTCCACTCATAAGTATGAGCTCCTGCTGTGTATAATAATTATTCTGTTATGCTCCCTCTCTGCAGGAGACCCGCTATCAGCTCCTGCAGCTGCGTCCCGCGCAGAGGGCCTCATGGATTGGCTACGCAGTGGCCTACCACCTGCTGGAGGACTTTGAGATGGCCGCCAAGATCGTTGAAGAGTTTCGCAAAACGCAACAGGTGAGCTTGACCTCTTTGACCTCTGTGTTTTTGAGTCAATTAATTCGCATTGGGTGCTTTGTAGAGTTCCTGTATCACCCATCTGTATACATTTTTCTGATTGGTCACCCTGCCTGGATCAGTACACCCTGATTGGTCACTGCCTGTGTCAGTAAATGTGGTGGGTGGTGCTATGTTTCAGACGTCACCAGACAAAGTGGACTATGAGTACAGTGAGCTGCTGCTGTACCAGAACCAGGTGCTCAGGGAGGCGGGGCTGTTCAAGGAAGCACTGGAGCACCTCACCACCTATGAGAAACAGATCTGTGACAAGCTTGCTGTGGAGGAGACACGAGGTGTGTGTGTGAGCGAGAGAAGGGGTGAAAGTGCATGTGAAAGTGTGTATTGAGTGTTTTAATCCTTATGTGTGTGAGGGTGTAGGGTTGTGTTTGTAGATCTATGCATAAAATGTGATTTCATGTGAACCTATTTATTGCTCAGGAGAGCTGCTACTGCAGCTAGACCGCTCGGAGGAGGCCACTGAGGTTTACCGACAACTCCAGGAGAGGAACCCTGAGAACTGGGCCTACTACCAGGGTCTGGAGAAAGCACTGAAACCAGGTATCCTTTGAACCCTCACTGCTACCCACCCCATTCCCACTGGACCCTCTCTGGTCCCCTCTTTAGCATGGGTCCTCTCACTTCATGTGTTTGGTAGATTCTCTGACCAGATTTGAATCTGCGTATGAATGGCATGCTCTGACTGTTGGCTTCTTGTGTTCCCAGCCTGCATAGAGGAGAGGCAGAAGCTCTATGAGGAGGCGTGGGTGAAGTATCCCAAAGGACTTGTTCCCCGGAGGCTGCCTCTCACCTTCCTAACAGGTACATAAATAAGCCATTATCACTACTATTACTGTGTAATTATCCATGGTTTGACGGCCTTTCAAGACGATGGCTGATGGACACAAGCACGTTGAAACGTGGTCTGTGGAACACCGGTGGATGGGGTGTTGAGGAGCTCCATTCACTTCTTGTTTTCTTTTCAGGTGAGAAGTTCCGTGAATGTCTGGACTGCTATCTGAGGATGAACTTCAGTAAAGGCTGTCCGCCCGTCTTCACCACTCTGAAGTCCCTGTATCACGACAAGGAGAAGGTGAGGGAGAACCACTGCCATTCCATAGGCTCCAGCAAGTCACTGAAGTAACATGCCTGGACTGAGATGTCAGGGTGATCTTGTGTTTGCTTGTTCCTCTCCGTGTAGTTGTCCATCATTGAAGAATTAGTGGTTGGATATGAGACGTGTTTGAAAAGCTGTCGAAAGTTCAATCAAAGTGGTGAGTGCGATCAGATTGTCATGTTTTATGAAATCTAATAGGAACCGTATTAGCATCTTTAATTGTGGTGTGTGTATTAGATGACGGTAAGGAGGAGCCCCCCACCACTCTGCTGTGGGTCCAGTATTTCCTGGCTCAGCACTTTGACCACGTGGGCCAGCAGACGCTAGCCCTGGACTATATCAACACAGCAATCGAGAGCACACCCACACTCATAGAACTGTTCCTCATCAAGGCCAAAATATACAAGGTAACCCACACACAATTGTTCCTCAAGGCACACATTTTCTAGACATGTCATTATAGTGAAGATTTACAGTTTAACACACTCTCTCTCTCTCTCTCTCTCTCTTCCTATCTTTGTCTCTGTAGCATGCAGGTAACATAAAGGAAGCAGCCAGGTGGATGGATGAGGCCCAGGCTCTGGACACTGCTGACCGCTTCATCAACTCAAAGTGTGCCAAGTACATGTTGAAGGCCGGCCTGGTCAAAGAGGCAGAAGAGATGTGCTCCAAGTTTACAAGGGTCAGTCAGTGTTTGTGTGTTAAGCTGTCAATGTGTAGACTGTACATTTGGTGTTGCCTTAAAACCCTTTGTGTGTGTGTGGTGGTAACTGGGTATCGGTGTGTTTCAGGAGGGTGCATCAGCGGTAGAGAATCTGAATGAGATGCAGTGTATGTGGTACCAGACAGAATGTGCTCTGGCCTATAAGTCCATGAACAAGTTTGGAGACGCACTCAAGAAGTGCCACGAGATCGAGAGGGTAAGTTTTCTAACTGGGGGGCAGATTCTCTGACGGGGGTTAAACCTGTATAGATGGCCCAGTGGTAGTACAGGTCTGGTGAGTGGTTGGATTGCCTCATCATATCCATGTGTCCCATTAGCATTTTGTGGAGATCACAGACGACCAGTTCGACTTCCACACGTACTGCATGAGGAAAATGACGCTGCGATCTTATGTGGACCTGCTCAAGCTGGAGGACGTGCTGCGCATGCACCCCTTCTATTACAAAGCTGCCCGCACCGCCATTCAGATCTACCTCGGCCTGCACGACAACCCACTCACCGACGACAACAAGGAACACCAGGCGGACGCCGGTACGTATTGTGTGTGAGAGTGCAAGACCCCAAATTGACGCTTGTTTGATATTGCTCATTTGATATTTTACCCACTGGTTTTTGGTTTGGTGTAGTGCAAAGTTCCCTCTAATGTTTTTTGGCACTGAGCAAATTCCAGGTCTACTGAGCACAAACTGGAACTTTGTGAAAATTCTGTGCAACTTCCAGCGTGCGTTTGCTGTGAACAGACTGTACCCGCTTTAAGTTAGTTTTAATTGGTCAAGTAGGCTACTGTGGCTATTTGATCATAATGTAGGCCTACCAGAGTGGGCTACCATGAAAAAAAACGATGGAGAAAATAAATCTCATAACATCTTAACATGGAAACAGCTGTTCTATCATTCAGCCTACCGTGGCAGCCAATGTGTGGAGTTCATTGTAGGCCTACATTCCATTAGGCTTGAAAAAAAACATACAGGGTATGACATTAATCTGTTTATCCATTTGTCTTTCAGACAAGGTGACTGGAAATGTTTGATGCAAGAAACTACTCTACAAGATAAAATGTGTTTTATTCACATACCATTATTCCAGAGAATCCGACAAATTGACTTCAAATTAATGGGATCGATTTGACAACAGCCAGTGAAAGTGCAGGGCGCAAAATTTAAACAGAAGTCGCATAATTAAAATTCCTCAAATATACAAGTATTATACACCGTTTTAATGCAGCCACTGTGTCAGATTTCAATAAAGCACACCATGCAATAATCTGACTACAGCGCTCAGAGACCAAAACAAGCCATACAGATACCCGCCATGTTGTTGAGTCAACAGAAGTCAGAAATAGCATTATAAATATTATTTATTTTTTACCTTTATTTAACCAGGCAAGTCAGTTAAGAACAAATTCTTATTTTCAATGACGGCCTGGGAACAGTGGGTTAACTGCCTGTTCAGGGGCAGAACGACAGATTTTGTACCTTGTCAGCTCGGGGGTTTGAACTCTCAACCTTCCGGTTACTAGTCCAACGCTCTAACCACTAGGCTATTCACTTACCTTTGATCTTCATCGAAATGCACTCCCAGGAATCCCAGTTCCAGAAAACGTTTTTTTTCTTCCGTAAAGTCCATTTATGTCCAAATACCTCCTTTTTGTTCCCGTTTAGTTCACAAATCCAAATTCACACAGCGCAGGCACTTAGTTCAGACGACAGTTCCATTACAGTTCGTAATCAATCTTTAGGATGTTTTTATCATAAATCTTCAATAATAATAATAATTCCAACCGGACAATTCCTTTGTCTTTAGAAATGAAAAGGAACGCAGCTAACTCTCACGGGGGCGTGCGAGACTGAGCTCTTGGCATTCTGGTAGACACCTGACTCGAACAGCTCTTCTTATCTCGCCCTTCACAGTAGAAGTCTGAAACAAGGTTCTAAAGACTGTTGACATCTAGTGGAAGCCATAGGAACTGCAACCAGGTGCCTCCATAAATTTAGTTACCTATAGAAAAGTCACCAATTTTTTTTTCTGGATGGTTTGTCCTCTGTTTCGCCTGCTAAATAAGTTATGTTATATTGCCACAGTAAAGCAAAACTGTGTTAAAACCTTGGAACTACCCATCCCGGATCCGGGAGAATTGTCATCAACTACACTAATTAGCATAGCGCAACGGTCAAAAAATATTACTAGAAAATATTCATGAAATCACAAGTGAAATATAGTGAAACACAGCTTAGCCTTTTGTTAATCACCCTGTCATCCCTGATTTTGCCAAAGCAAGACAAGCGTTGGTGTAAGTTTATCGATAGCCTAGCATAGCATTATGTCCAGCTAGCAGCAGGAAGCTTGGTCACGAAAATCAGAAAAGCAATCAAATGAATCGTTTACCTTTGATCTTGGGATGTTTTCACTCACAAGACTCCCAGTTAGACAGCAAATGTTCCTTTTGTTCCATAAAGATTATTTTTATACCCAAAATACCTCCGTATGTTGGTCACGATATGTTGAGAAATCCACCGGAAATAGCGGTTACGACAACACCGGGGAAAAAAATCCAAATTATATCCATAATATTGACAGAAACATGGCAAATGTTTTTTATAATCAATCCAAGGTGTTTTTCAAATATCTATTGGATAATACACTGCTCAAAAAAATAAAGGTAACACTAAAATAGCACATCCTAGATCTGAATGAATGAAATATTCTTATTAACTACTTTTTTCTTTCCATAGTTGAGTGTGCTGACAACAAAATCACACAAATTATCAATGGAAATCAAATGTATCAACCCATGGAGGTCTGGATTTGGAGTCACACTCAAAATTTAAAGTGGAAAACCACACTATAGGCTGATCCAACTTTGATGTAATGTCCTTAAAACAAGTCAAAATGAGGCTCAGTAGTGTGTGTGGCCTCCACGTTCCTGTATGAACTCCCTACAACGCCTGGGCATGCTCCTGATGAGGTGGCGGATGGTCTCCTGAGGGATCTCCTCCCAGACCTGGACTAAAGCAGCCGCCAACTTCTGGACAGTCTGTGGTGCAACGTGGCGTTGGTGGATGGAGCGAGACATGATGTCCCAGATGTGCTCAATTGGATTCAGGTCTGGGGAACGGGCGGGCCAGTCCATAGCATCAATGCCTTCCTCTTTCAGGAACTGCTGACACACTCCAGCCACATGATGTCTAGCATTGTCTTGCATTAGGAGGAACCCAGGGCCAACCGCACCAGCATATCGTCTCACAAGGGGTCTGAGGATCTCATCCCGGTACCTCATGGCAGTCAGGCTACCTCTGGCGAGCACATGGAGGGCTGTGCGGCCCCCCAAAGAAATGCCACCCCACACCATGACTGACCCACCGCCAAACCGGTCATGCTGGAGGATGTTGCAGGCAGCAGAATGTTCTCCACGGCGTCTCGACTGTCACGTCTGTCACGTGCTCAGTGTGAAACTGCTTTGATCTGTGAAGAGCACAGGGCGCCAGTGGCGAATTTGCCAATCTTGGTGTTCTCTGGCAAATGAAAAACATTCTGCACGGTGTTGGGCTGTATGCACAACCGCCACCTGTGGATGTCGGGCCCTCATACACCCTCATGGAGTTTGTTTCTGACCATTTGAGCAGACATATGCACATTTGTGGCCTGCTGGAGGTCATTTTGCAGGGCTCTGGCAGTGGTGGTCCTGCTCCTCCTTGAACAAAGGCGGAGGTAGCGGTCCTGCTGCTGGGTTGTTGCACTCCTACGGCCTCCTCCACGTCTCCTGATGTACTGGCCTGTCTCCTGATGTACTGGCCTGTCTCCTGGTAGCGCCTCCATGCTCTGGACACTACGCTGACAGACACAGCAAACCTTCTTGCCACAGCTAGCATTGATGTGCTATCTTGGATGAGCTGCACTACCTAAGCCACTTGTGTGGGTTGTAGACTCCGTCTCAAGCTACCACTAGAGTGAAAGCATCGCCAGCATTCAAAAGTGACCAAAACATCAGCCAGGAAGCATAGGAACTGAGAAGTGGTCTGTGTTCTCCACCTGCAGAACCACTCCTTTATTGGGGGTGTCTTGCTAATTGCCTATAATTTCCACCTGTTGTCTATTCCATTTGCACAACAGCATATGAAATTGATTGTCAATCAGTGTTGCTTCCTAAGTGGACAGTTTGATTTCACAGAAGTGTGATTGACTTGGAGTTACATTGTGTTTAAGTGTTCCCTTTATTTTGAGCAGTGTATATCAACCGGGACAATTGGCTTTTCAGTAGGAGCGAGAGGAAAAATGACTACCTCTGTCTTTTACGCAAGAATCACTCAGAGCCCTCAGCTGGCCACTTACACAATGTAGTCGTTTAGGCTCATTCTTCAACATAAAGGCGTGAAACTACGTCAAAATGCTGTAGACACCCTAGGGAATATGTAGAAAAGGCAATCTGGTTGATATCCCTTTCAATGGCCAATAGGGGTGCATAGGAACACAACGGTTTCAAAACATGAGTCACTTCCTGATTGGATTTTTCTTAGGCTTTCACCTGCAATATCAGTTATGTTATACTAACAGACAATATTTTTACAGTTTTGGAAACTTTAGAATGTTTTCTATCCTAAGCTGTAAATTATATGCATATTCTAGCATCTGGTCCTGAAAAATAGGCTGTTTACTTTGGGAACGTTATTTTTCCAAAAATGAAATAGTGCCTCCTAGCTTCAAGAGGTTTTAACAGGGAAACCTGAAGTACAGTGGTCACCAATCTTCTCTGAGTCGAGATCACTTTCAGAGTCAAAATGCAAGCAGAGGTCTACCCCTCACATTTTCTTAACCACGACAAAAACATAAGCCTATGCAACATTAACAATGAGGTTTGTGCAGTAAGTTATAGGCCCAATACATTATCACAGCAATTGGCCTGCCAATGCATTGTTGGTCGGGCCATTTTTGAAAAATGATGTGCAACATTTTGAGGTAGGCTATATGATCACACCGGTAATAGATCCGTTGTATTATTTGTGAGACACTGCTGACTGAGCATGCATTTAAATAGTTCGCTTTTTATTTTAATTTTACCGGGCTGATGGTGTGTCAGAGAGCAGCCGACTAAGGGTCCGCCTCTCAACATCCCTTCGCTCTCCCTTTCCTCCACTGACACTGACCAAAAAGGGACACCGTATTCCAGCTGATGGCGAGTCACACCGCAGTATTTCTGCCTCATGCACAAATTCATGTTACTCCTATGAACAGAGAAGGTAAAATGTCCCTCTATATTAAAAAAGACCCAAGTCGCTAATACTAAAGCAAGCCTAGAGATGCACTTTCCTACTCTTTATTTACTGCTGCAGTGCTTGTTGTAGTGCTGTGTGGAAATAGGACGAACTTGGGTTTAAAAGCTTATAAAAGTGTTGAATACAAAGTGTTGACAGTGCTGAGTAAAAACTCTCATTAAAAACAGAATCTCTTTGCTGTATTTGTTGAGTCTCTAGTCAGGGTTTTAAATGTTTAGAAATCTCACCGTATCAACTTTGCTGAAGCTTTCTTTTATGCCTGCTATGTTACTGCAGACACGGTAATCTGAGCCATTTGATTGGCCAGCGATAGGCCTATAGTGCACCTGATTTGCTCTCCGGGCCTGTCGGGAAAGCAGAGTTTGTACATTCAGACACATGAAATGGTTCAAAATTGCAAGCTTGCCTGCCCGGCGCACAGGGCAGCTGAATCTGGTGCACTTAACACCAACAACCGGAGATGGAAAAAAAAAATAGGAACAAGGCTTTCATTTGGTTTTTTTTATGATCGATTAGGAATGCCTTGGAGATCGACTAGTTGATCTCAATCGACCGGTTGGTGACCACTGCTCTAGAAAGTGAACATCACTCAAATCTCTTGCTTTTCTCTGAAAGCTGACATTTCTTCTGCGAAGCAGTCTTGGGCTACTGTGTGCCCACGTGCAGCATAGAGGGAACATTGGTGTAGTGTCTTGATTTGTAAATGATCCCAGTGTCTGAGAGAAATGACACTGGCCCGTCTGTCCCTGTGCTGGTGCTTGTCCCACAGAGAACCTGAATGACAAGGAGCTAAAGAAGCTTAGGAACAAGCAGAGACGAGCCCAGAAGAAAGCCCAACTAGAGGAGGAGAAGAAGAACGCAGAGAAAGAGAAGCAGCTGAAGAACCAGAAGAAGAAGAAAGAAGATGACGACGAGGAGATCGGAGGACCAAAGGAGGAGCTCATACCAGACAAACTGGCCAAGGTGTGTGTGTAGCCTGTAAAAAATGAAGGAATGACTGAGGCCTATCCCGACAGACTCCTCACAGTGAGCCCTAGTCGTTGGAAATGCCTCAAAGAACAAACCTGTGGTTTCGCTTTACCCTCATGGCTACTGCCATTAGCCCTGTGGGATATCACTGCAGAACATGGTGAAATTACACTAAGGAGACTGAACAGTTTTTTGGGGGGGATAAGACCCATGAAAGTTTTCTTCCCCCTGTAGGTGGAGAACCCACTAGAGGAGGCAGTGAAGTTTTTAACCCCCCTGAAAAACCTGGTGAAGAACAAGATTGAGACTCACCTCCTGGCTTTCGAGATCTACTTCAGGAAAGGTAAAGGAACGAGAAGCTGATTGACGTTCTGACACGAAGAATCTGGTACTTTAGTCAAAAAAAAATGTAAACAGATCTGTTGCTTTCCCTCTCGTAGAGAAGTACCTGCTGATGTTGCAGTCGGTGAAGAGAGCATTCTCAATGGAGCCCTCTCACCCCTGGCTTCACCAGTGTCTAGTGCGCTTCTTCAAAGGAGGTACAGTTTAGTAGGGCTTCTGCCACCTGTCATTTGGCCAGGCTGTTGGGCCTTGTCATCATCCAAACTCTATGCATTTAAGATACCCTCACCGCCATCTGTCTCTGAACCCTATGTTGATTGTTGCTGGAATAGTTGTCTGTGTTCTGGTACACATAACTCTACCATGTTCTGATTCTGTGTGTGTTCCTCAGTGTCTGACAGTAAGGACCTACCGGAGGCTGTGCGAACTGTTTTGAAGCAGGAGATCTCACGGCTGTTTGGGGAGAGTAACCCCCAGAACTTTAACAAGAACTACCTGAGCCAACACTCCAACTCTATACCACACCGCGTGGCTGGTACGTACCCGCACTACCTGACTCAAAAGTCCACATGAGATTTCACCATAACTACACACACACTGTCAACTTATAACTGAAAAGTTCCACATTGTCCCCCTGCAGCTGCTAAGATGATGTTTTATCTGGACCCGTCCTCTGACAAGATGGCCTCTGAGCTGGCTACAGCGCCAGATGAGTCCCTCACTGGGAGAAGCATCACGGTGAGCGCTTACTCACTGCACTAATTCTTGCGCAACATTGTTATATTGAAATGTATCAAGTACCTTTGGCACAGTAGTCCCACACCTGAACCAGAAACAACATTAGGGAAAAAGGCAAGGAATAATGTAAATTGTCTGTGTGACCGAAGTCTAAGACACCTTATCTTTCCTATCAGATCTGCACAGATGTGCTGGAGGCGCTGCGTGAGGGCAATCTCGGCGATGGGCAGCAGAAGGCAGCGGAGGCGTACCGCGCCGCGTGTAACAAGCTGTACCCCCACACCTTAGCCTTCATGCCCCCCGGCTACGAGGACAACGCCACCTCCACCATCAGCGCCAATGGAGACCTGTCAGCAGGCGAGCACGATGACATGGCCAACGACATGTGAGAGGGGAGCGAGGGATGGGAGGGGAGGAGCATAGAAGCTGCCAGCCGCTAGTCTGCCAACAACACCCCAGCTACGGTTGTTTGTGTATGCCCCCTGCAGTGCACTGACCTGGACTGAGAGAGCCGCGAAGAGGAGGGAAAAACAAATGCGCATTTTACTATTTTTTTTTTTTTAAACCCTGTTGACATCTCTTCTTTAACTGAACAAAATAAAACTGTATAAGAAAAGAAAAGTGTTAGGGTGGCTGCCGTTAAGTCAGGTTTTTACTCCTGTGTTTTCACGCCTGTGTTTCTCCTGTATGTGCATCTGCTTCTCACGTTTTTAAAGGTAATTTATATATTAAAAACAAAGAATTTAAAACATTTGCAAAAATTGAAAGATTATAAATTGTGGTGGTGATGGAGGATTGTGGTTTTACCTGTGAGCTGGCAAGTGCCAAAAATGAAAAGGTGGAACTTTTTAAAAGGAGACATCACTTGCTTCCCGGGGGAGGCGTAGCAGCGATGCACTCAGTTAATCAGCTACTGAGCTCAAGCAGTCCTCTGCTCTGCCACAAGGTGGTGCAGCGGTAGAGGTCCCGGCGTGGCCTCCAGGAGGGAACAGGACACGACTGATCTGAATGCAGAGACACAGAGCTCAATGCTCACCTGGAGTGCTGTATGACTGACAAATGTGCAGATTTCTGTTTTCCTTTTCCGCTCTGTATTTTCCTTCGTAGTTTTACCCATGTGAAAGTCCCATGAAACCACTTCCTGATAAAGCAAAAACACACTGACACTCTACAGTTAGTGGGGTTTGTTTTGGGGTTTTATTTCTGTTTATTGGTCAAAAGTTATAGGCTCATCCAATGTTACCAATCCATCTTATTTTTTTGAGAAAGGCGTTTGTCAATCATACTGAGTTCTGCACACAGACCACTCCTAACACACAGAGGACTTATCAATAACTAAAGTTGAATAAAAAGCTATTTCCTGATGCCATTTTTCCTGCAGAAGTTTGTATTTTATTCAAGGATTCCTGATCAGTATTGTCAAGAAACACTCAAAATGATTTGAAGGGTCTTGAAGAGGAACACTGTTGCTCACGTTGCCTCATATGCTCACCATAGGTACTATGAGGGATGTAAATACCATACTATGTTGGACAGGGATTTCAGAGTTTTGGTCTGGGCAGGTCCCCTGCTGCCCCACCCTCATCATGCCTTTTGGCTTGAGAGCTGAGGAAGGTGTGGTCCAGGTTGAGGTAGGTGGTGAGGAACTCTGGGAAATCTCTCTTCTGGACAACCTCCAGGAACATGGCTGCAGATGTCAACAACCTCTGTTCCTCCCTAGAGGAGGGGGGGAGAGTCAGGAGAGAATGGTGGAAGAATTGGAGGCTCGAAGGAGAGGGAGGAGTGCAGAGACAAAGGAAACTTCTAGAAATGCAGAATGTTGTGAGTTATCTTGGAAACCTTGTGCTCTTATCCAACTCCTCCTACCTGACAGTGTGACAGCGTGTGATGACCTTCAGCTCCCCCATGACCTCCTGGGTCAGCTCTGTCACAAGACCCCGGGTCACCACCCTGCTATCATCCTCCAGCTGTGTCTGATGGCGGATCCACTGCCACACCTGGATACAAAACACCACACAGACATCTCTCATGAAATGGATCCTGAACTCTCAAGTTTTTTTGCAATGGGAAGTGCGGCACAGGATGACCTAAACTAAAGTGAACCTACCTGGGATCTGGAGATTTCTGCAGTTGCAGAATCTTCCACCTGTCCCCTGTAGAAGAAGTGACCTTTGCCTAGGGGAGACACATGGAGCATTACATCAACATTACTCAATCACATCCATCCCAAACCTCCATTAAGGATGCTGGTTCATTATGATGCATACTCTTGAATTCTCACCTTTGAGCCAAGCATCTATGAACAGGATTCCTACAGCGATGTTATACTTCAAGCCGTACAGGGTTACTCCACCCTAGAAGAATGTTTAGAGCAGTTCAGTACACGAGACGTGGAATGGTATTCCAGAGCGATGCATAGTGTAGTATAAATACAGTAGCACAACGTTATTGAGTAACTGACCGCTGGCATGCAGAGCAGGTCGTCGGGGGTAACGGTGAGGTCATTTCTAAGCTGGTGCATCTGGTTGTCACCCTGAGAATGCAGCTGGAAGAGCTGAGAAGAGATACAGAAAAGTGGGGAGAGTGACAAATCCAATTGTATTTGTCACCTTCGTAAACAATAGGTGTAGACTAAAAGTGAAATGCTTACTGAGAAGATAACAGTTCCTTGAAAGGTATAGCTCAACAATTCCTACATTAAGGACTTACTTTCTGCATGGGCTCTATCAAGCCCAGGTCATACACCATGAAGCCATCAACACCAGCTTTGATCTCCAGTAACTTCAGTCTGAAATATGAAAAAGGGAGAAACAAATTCTTTTGCTGAATGGTGCAATTGGAGCCCAGTGAAATCATAATCGAGCAATCAGTCATCACTGCTGTTGTGTAATATGACCAAAAACACAGAACAGATCAGGATCAAATAGGCAAGAAATTGATACAGTGCCGGTCAAAAATTTGCATACACCTACTCATTCATGGGTTTTTCTTTGTTTTTACGATTTTCAACCTTGCAGAATAATAGTGAAGACATCAAAACTATGAATAAACACATGGAATCATGTAGTAACCAAAAAAGTGTTAAACTAATCAAAATATATTTTATATTCTTCAAAGTAGCCACCCTTTGCATTGATGACAGCTTTGCACACTCTTGGCATTCTCCCAACCAGCTTCACCCAGAATGCTTTTCCAACAGTTTTGAAGGAGTTCCCACATATGCTGAGCACTTGTTGGCTGCTTTTCCTTCACTCTGAGGTCCAACTCATCCCAAACCATCTCAATTGGGTTGAGGTTAGGTGATTGTGGAGGTTAGGTCATCTCATGCAGCACTCCATCACTCTCCTTCTTGGTCAAATATCCCTTACACAGCCTGGAGGTGTGTTTTGGGTCATTGTCCTGTTGAAAACAACTGATAATCCTACTAAGCGCATACTAGATGGGATGGCGTATCGCTGCAGAATGATGTGGTAGACATGCTGGTTAAGTGTGCCTTGAATTCTAAATAAATCACTGAAAGTGTCATCAGAAAAGCACCGTCACACCTCCTCCTCCATTCTTCACGGTGGGAACCATACACGGAGGTCATCCGTTCACCTACTCTGCGTCTCATAAAGACACAGCGGTTTAAACCAAAAATCTACAATTTGGACTCATCAGACCAAAGGACACATTTCCACCGGTCTAATGTCCATTGCCCTTGTTTCTTGGCCCAAGCAAGTCTCTTATTATTGGTGTCCTATAGTAGTGGTTTCTTTGCAGCAATTCGGCCATGAAGGCCTGATTCACGCAGTCTCCTCTGAACAGTTGATGTTGAGATGTGTCTGTTACTTGAACTCTGTGAAGCATTTATTTGGGCTGACATTTCTGAGGTGCAGTTAATTTCTGATTTCTGAGGCTGGTAACTAACTTATCCTCTGCAGCAGCGGTAACTCTGGGTCTTCCTTTCCTGTGGCAGTCCTCATGAGAGCCTGTTTCATCATAGCGCTTGATGGTTTTTGCGACTGCACTTGAAGAAACTTGGATTTTCCAGATTGACAGACCTTCATGTCTTAAAGTAATGATGGACTGTCGTTTCTCTTTGCTTATTTGAGCTGTTCTCACCATAATATGGACTTGGTGTTTTACCAAATAGGGCTATCTTCTGTATACCACCGCTAGCTTGTCACAACACAACTGATTTGCTCAAACACATTAAGAAGGAAAGAAATTCCACAAATGAACTTTTAACAAGGCACAACTATTAATTGAAATGCATTCCAGGTGGCTACCTCATGAAGCTGGTTGAGAGAATGCCAAGACTGCAAAGCTGTCATCAAGGCAAAGGGTGGCTACTTTGAAGAATCTCAAATATAAATTATATTTTGATATGTTTAACACTTTTTGGTTACTACATTATTCCATTTGTGTTGTTTAATTGTTTTGATGATTTCACTATTAGTCTACAATGCAGAAAATAGTTTTACAAAATAGTAAAAATAAAGAAAACCCATGGAAGGAGTAGGTGTGCCCAAACTTTTGACTGGTACTGTACATAAAGTGTATATATCAGATGACGTATAGATGACTGTGTAGAATAGGTCCTTCACCTGGTGACGTTGGCCAAGGCTGCTCTATAGGGGGCACTGTCCCTGTCCTGAGGCAGCAGCAGGGCTGCCATACCTCCAGTAGCCAGGGCTCCTCTACGGTGACATGTCTGGACCAGCAGGTCCATGTAGCTCCGCAGGAACAGCTTCTCCATGTTGACATACTTACTACGGTCAGGGAGCAGGAAGGCCCCTCGGTGACCTGTCAGGCAATCATATGAACTTAAGGCAACCTTTTGTAAACTAGTAGTCCAGTGATGTATCAAGATATACCCAGGGATTACCCATGTTTAGACAGCTGCTGCATTCAGTTTTATAATAAGGTTAAACTGAGCTGTTTGGGACAGAATGGTCCCAATCTAAAAAACATCATGGTTGAAAGTTGAAAGCTGTCTTCTCCAACATTGCCAGAATAGTGACATTTTGTAGACCCATGAAAACCCTTAGTTTCCATGGAAAAGACAGGATATGACTGAGTGATTGAAGTCACTCACCAAACTTGTTGACAAAGGAGGCGGAATAATCCCAGATCCCACAGTTGAGTCCAGCGGAATGATCCTTAAGCTCATACAGAATCTCCTCCATCTCAAATGCTGACAGCACATTCTCTATCAGCACGGTTGCCTTTATGCTGCCCACAGGCAGGCCCAGCTAGAGGATACACACACACACACACACACACACACTTGTATTCAATGTTACTTATGATCAGTAATTTACTGTGTATCAGAGAAGCAATCAAATAGCAAGCATGCTGTTCTAAAGCGTTTCACACCTTTACCATGCTGGCATGCTACAAACCTTCTGTTCTGTCCAGAGGAATATGTTGTTCCAAAGTCTTGCCTCCATGTAGCTCTCGACCTAACATGCATCGATGGTGGTGAGGAAAAGAGAGAGAGAGTAGTGGAGAGTTTGTTTTTTTATACCAGATCGTGTCAAGCCTATTTGCTATTCTAACAGCCAATAACAGCACAGCTATCTACCATAGCCTTACTTTGGAAAGGTAGAAAAATGGCCCACTCTCGCTGTCGAACAACAGCTTGCCACAGTGGAACATGAGGAAGCCGAAATCACACAGCGGCCCTGGCACCTCTTTGCCTTGAACCTGCATACACACAAATGAATCAGCGCTGCTGAAATATCATCCACAAAAAATAAGATGGTCAGGGGCCAACTTTCACTGGGAATGGGGGGGAAATGTGATTGGAATGTGATACAAATTATCATTGGAATGTGATACAAATTATCATTGGAATGTGATACAAAGGGCGCAAGGGTGTGCTTTAGGACCATGCGGATGCCTCGGAGCGATCGGTTAGGCTTTTCTGAGTGTTTTTCTGACAGAATATATTTATATTTATATATTATGTCCCCACCACTTCTAAAACCAAAGTTGCACCCCTGATGATGGTTGTAGACATAACATGATCATTTGGATGGCTCTACACTTTCAGCCAATCCAGATGTTGTATGCATGTAAACTGAGGTATTGAGATGAATTTGGACATCAGAGTGTTGAAGTTGGAACTCAATACCATCATGTTGTGTTCCACCATGTTCCAGGCTCTAGGGCGGAGCATCAGAACAGGAGCCTGGGATATCTTGGGGGCATCTGTTGGAGGACAGTAACAGTTGGGCGTATACGTGAACAATAATAATGCAGGTCTTCATACAATATTCTGACCTGTAGATCTACTTAAACATGGTGGAAAGTTATAAAGTCGACTAATGCAGGGTTTGTGATTAAAATATAAGATATTATAAAGTCCAGTTAAACAATCAAGATAGACTGTATCTAGATACGTTTAGATTCAGATGATGTGTGCCAACAAAACGCTTCCTGCCCTGGACCGAGCCCACCGTGAGTAATGGGTAATAGAGTGGATATAAACTCACTGGGAAATTGATTGTGCACCGCCTGGTAAACATTATAAATGCCTTTTATCTGGTTGTGGTACGTTGGGCAGTTCCCATCATCAAAATCAACCTGCAAGAGAAAAACAACACAGTTGTCTACATAGTGAGGAGGGCTTTTCAGGAATGCTCTGCCCACCAACAGATCCAGAATCACCTGATTTATACGTTTTTTAACTTGTATATCAAAGCCTCCTGATATCCAACATCCCTTGCCTTGTAGCAACATTCTAGACTGGGTACATATGTGACTGTTTCTGCATTCAACAATGTTACTTGTATGTTACATTCAACAACGTGTCAAACAAGGCTCATTGGCTAAATCTGACCCCTGAATATCCTTTACCTGTAAGCCCCATTGTGTACCTGTAGGCCCTGTGCAGGGGAACTGAGGGCCTGAATGAAGCGCTGGGTGTCACAGGGGGCCAGGTCCCCCACATCCACATGTCTCTTCTGCAGCCTCTGGGGGACTGGACGGACCCTCCAGGTAGGGTCGCTTCTTACGGGGGCTGTGACCTCACAGAACCCCGGTAGGTCACCTGACAGGTCCAGGTGGGTCTTCCTGGAGATTCTAAGCCTCAGGATCTTATATGACAGAAAGACACATACTGTATTAGACTAGGTTGATATACTGTATATTTTTTGTGATCGCTGATCACTTAGTTTGTCAACAAGTAGGCCTAGAGAAAACAAATATATTTGGAACAATGTATTAGTGCTTTTTTTGACCTACCTTGTCGACCTCTTCATCAAATGCTGAGACCAGTTCCTGTAGGAAGACCAGGGAGCCTGCAGTAAAGATGGTTCGATACTCAGCCTCCAACCCTGGGGGAGAGGGCTCTAGCTCCATGGTTATAGGATCCTGTGGGCCATAGAGTTATTACAATTGCAATAACATGCCTCAACTCTATGCAAAGACATCATCAATCACCTGGGATATGACCGTTTTTATGAAGTACTGTACGCTGTACATGAATATGTCTAGTTGGTTACTGACTGTCTATAGATAAGAATGTTACAAACACAAGTTTACATGGATCAAAAAGGCACTGCAGCTTAACTTCAATAAAACTAGCAGGACAGAGCGGAAATGTGTGAACGTTCACCCGTCATGACAATAAAGATAATGTTACAACATTTTAACAAACAACATTTTAACAAATTGTAATAGGGGGGGAATGAGTACTCACGGACATGTTGATGCCTTTTTTCACTACTGAAGTGGACTTTGTTAAGGTGCACCACTAACCATTGTTTGTTTTAGGTAAAGGTTAAAAGCCACTTTCTAAAACATTAACAGGATTTTAAAGTGCTGACACACGTTCAGATATTATCAAAAATCTGAATACCTATTCCTATTTCATTCAAATTGTATTTGGAAGAGATTTAGTACTGCAGTTCACTTCTGTGATATTCCCATGTAATGCTTATTTTAATGTTTTGACTGGGCTCGGTAGGGAGCTGGGACGCGGGCTGCAGTTGTAAGCAACGACCCTCGTGTCGAATCTGATCCAATCCACAGCGTCTTTCATTTTCTTGGTTACCTCTCGCGAGAGTTGTGTTTTCTGTCAATGTTGTACGTGGCTTCAAATGTAATGCAGGGCGGGGAAGGAGTAAGAAGGATGCTTAAAGTAGCAACCTGAGATTGTTATTCCAAAACTAATGCATGGTCATATGTTTATATTTGGAGGTTACAGATTTGTCACGAATGTCCAATTTCATTTGTATTGGGCGAGATTGCTTGTCTCATTTTGACAGCTCATCCAGCTAGCATTGGCGGAGGCGCGGTTTTGTAAGCCATAACAGCTCTGGGTTAACGTTAGCTAGGCAGCTACTGTAGTTTGCTAGCATATACTCGATAATCAATAACCAAACAATATGGCAAGTGTGGAGTCGTCGACGGAATTCACTAGTTCGCTGACTGTCTCGTCTCATCTTCCGCCACCACGGACGCGGATTTTCAAGATCATCGTGATTGGGGACTCCGGTGTGGGCAAGACATGCCTAACCTACCAATTCTGTGCGGGCAAGTTTCCGGAGAAAACCGAGGCCACGATTGGGGTGGACTTTCGGGAGAAACTTATCGAGATTGACGGCGAGAAAATCAAGGTGAATAGATAGATTACATAAAACAAGTGAATTGATTGTTTGGGTTGTTCCAAAACAACACAACCTGGAAACAATTGACATATAAATGCAGTCTACCTCATCCACGTTGGAGTTGTTGTGGCATCAATTTCAAACGTCTCTTGTCTTTGATCATCTCAAGGGCAGTGGCAGAAGAGAAAACAATCTGTCTGGTGTGCTGACTGCCCTCTGCAGAATCATACATATTACAGTTCAGTTCATCCTCTGGCAAACTCACAGTGAATATAAGGTCTATCTAGGTACTGTACTTCAGTTCCTTGGAGACTGACAACATTCAATAAAGAAGCTGTTCAGAGTGTGTTCATTTGTCTTTCCCCCCCAGGTTCAGCTATGGGACACGGCAGGCCAGGAGCGGTTCCGTAAGAGCATGGTGCAGCACTACTACCGCAACGTGCATGCTGTGGTGTTCGTGTACGACGTGACCAGCGCCGCCAGCTTCCGCAGCCTCCCGGCCTGGATCGAGGAGTGTAAGCAGCACGCTCTGGGCCAGGAAGTCCCGAGGATCCTGGTTGGGAACAAGTGTGACCTGCAGAACTCTGTCCAGGTGGGCACAGACTTGGCCCAGCAGTTTGCTGACGCCCACTCCATGCCCTTGTTCGAGACATCTGCCAAGAACCCCAGCAGCAATGGCCATGGTGATGGTAGCCATGGCAACAGTGATCACGTGGAGGCCATTTTCATGACGGTAGCCCACAAGCTGAAGTCCCAGAAGCCACTGATACTGAGCCAGCCGCCCGGGGGGGACACGGTGACCCTGACGAGGGGAAGGGATGAGGGCGAGGAGAAGGCGAGCTGGTCCTGCATGTGCTGAGAGAGAGCATTGGGGGGAGCAAGAGAAGAAGGTTGTGGGGAGATATAGGAATCAGGGTAGATCCCTCTACTTCCAATATCAGGGTAGATTTCCCCCCCCAAACAGTTAAGCACTTTTTTATTATTTAAGTGGATGTGTGGTCACCTGAGAGATGGGGTGATGTCATCATATTACATGAGTTTAGGTGCCCTCAGTCTTTGTCAACACACATATTTCACTCACCTCCTGTGCTCCACCTTGACTGTGTGTTACCACACACATGTTCTGTGTTAGGAGGTAGTCCTGACGGTGTTAGCACTGTCGTCATATGGTAAACATCTCCGTGACCTGGGAAAGCTAAGGATAAAAAGAAACTTGTTTGAAGTGAATGTTGTTGACGGGTTCCACTGAACTGTGTTTGAGCTAGAAAACTGTGGGCCAGATTGATGCACAACATGTTCAATTTACACACACACACACACACACCTCAGAGCATACAGCAGGCAATATCAGTACACCTCACTCAGGCGTTTCTGTACCAAAATACCCATCCATCGGGTTTATAATTGTGCCCCTACGCAAGTCCCACAATATTCAAAAGTTTTCTTAAGCAAAGTTGTGATCTTCTTGTAGCATGTCTTGCATAAGTAACGTCTATAAAACAACTACTACAATATACAAAAAAATTCCATGTATCTTAAATCTGTTCCAACTGTATCATGTTTTCTACCCTACGATGTCATCCCAAAGGCCTTCACCACCGGCCCCATTGCTTTGTGCGTTTGGATCACAGCTGGTCCTGTGGTGCATCGTTTTACGTGTGTTTGTGAGCAGGATGTGTGGCATAACCTCAGATCAGTTCGGTACTGTGAGTGCAGCACGGTGTGATGCTGCACGAACCACTCCGCCTGATGAGGTCATTGTTGATGTGGGGCAAGACTCGTCATCATTCCCTCTTCATCATCTGCTTTGGCAAAGTAATGATGACAACTGCTATCAATGCATGGGTATCTTTATCTTTACAACAAGCTTGCAAAATGTGTCAAAAGTAGCGGTGAGGAGATTGATTACCGGTATTGTCGCCGTTGAACCTTAGCTAACAGACCGGCTTCTTTGAACATGGGACAGTTGCAAAGAAACCCCCCACCGGTGAAATGACCCTCTAATGAAGACGGTTGGTGTTTATGTACTGTATGTCAGATAACCTGGAAGTCTTGTCGTATAATTACCGTTTTTAGCCAGCAGAGAACAGATGCCACCCCACAGTATGTCAACACAACAATTAGCTGCGCTAAAGTACTGTGGGCTTAGATAGCCTTTTCTCAGGATACAGTTCAATTAAAAGATATTCACTCTCTGACCTGTTGCCCTTAGATTGGTCTATAGAACTAGAACTAACTAAGGGGGGGGAATGGTAGGCTTTATCAATTGCCTTGCACTCTTGTTTTGCTTACATGTGCTTTAAATATTTGTGTTTTTTATGTGTTCTGTTAGTGCTCTGTGTCGTTAATTTGTCATTCCAGGTTAATCAATTCTTTTTTTTCTGTTAATTTTATTTGGGCTATTTGATACAAAGGTATGTCTGTTTGAGAAAGACACTGTTTATTTTAACGAGACTGATCACTTCAGGAAATAATTCCTGGGAACAAAACAAGGGAGTAAAGCCTTGCAATGGTTTATGGATTACATTAGAAATGTTATGTGTAACCTTGCAATAAAGCACCCTGAACATTTCAGCGCAATGTATGTCATTTCAGGTCGACATGTTCTTTTATATGGGGGAGTTAAAAGAGTTCAACTATTGTTGTGTTGATTGTTTGTGGGAGCTGTCAGGGTATTACCACTTCAGGGTTGTTGTGATGGTGGATCACCTCGTTGTCATTCTCGCCATTGGTCAACGTTAGGCATGCCTAGCCTGACACCATCACCATGGAAACACAGGAGCGCACTAAGGCAGGATAAACCTGGCGAGGGTCAAACCATGCTATTAGATGATTGAACATTGTGTCACCTTTGGCAGTCAGTCAGACAATTGTAGCCTCAATCCAATGCCACCTTGATCACTTACCAATACTGTGTTTTTCCTTTGGGAAGCAAAGAGTCACCACAAAATTAAACAAATCAAGTGTTGTACTCTACATGTGACAAATCATTTAAATTGTTTAGAAAGAACACTCATATTGTTCACCAAACCAGTCCACACAGGTGCTCGAGTTTCACTGAGGTTGGTGTTTTTGTGTAAAAAACACGTCAATGAACCCGCACACAATGCCGCACAGGCCAACTGCAGCATGCCCAGAACAATGACCCTGCGCTGTTTTAATAAGGATCAAACCCTTTTTTTCAATTTTCGCCTAAAATGTCAACCAAATCTAACTGCCTGTTACAGAAACAGCAGGAGTTCAAACTTTAGAACCCATTTCCTACATTTGAAAATAAAAATAATTTTATCAAACAAAAGTATGCTACATTTTATCTATGGAACCCTCATGATGACAAACCAGTGCAAGATCACTGTATGTAAGTACATTATTTACTTTCAGATGTGAATGTAATCAAACCCGTTGCTGTGAAAAGTGTTTTGTTGTTGTGCCCTTTCCTCAAACAATAGCATGGTATTTTTTCACTGTAATAGCTATTGTAAATTGGACAGTGCAGTTGGATTAACAACAGTTGAAGCTTCCTGTCCATATAAGACATGTCTATGTCCTGGGAAATGTTCTTGTTACTTACAACGTTATGCTAATCACATTAGCGCACGTTAGCTCAACTGTACTGGTGGAGGGACACCGATCCCGTAGAGGTTTTTAACCCCTTCTCTGCCGGACACAAATAGCCATCGTTGTACTTCCTTCTCCTGTGACGTTGTCCTTCGTGTGCAAATGCTAAGAAGCATTTTTAAATACCCTGTGACCACTCAACTATTGTCAACAAAGGTCAATTAATTACATTCATAATCTCATGTATTTGAACACATAGGGTGAATTCTTAAAAAGTGTGATGTCATAAACTAGGACAGCTTAATCCTGACGAGTTAATTTCTTACTAGACCGTTGCAGAGAAACCACATGATCAAAATCACATCACTTCATTGGTGTCACATCATTTAGTGGGTTAAAGCATGCTTTAAAAAGGAAGCTCACCCATAAGCACATGGTCAGTGACAGCTACTTTTCTGTTTCGAAGTTAAGATTATAAAACTCATAAATAATGCACTGTTTTGCTTTACCAAACATAACTAGCTAAAGTAGAACAACATGGAGCAACTAAAGTAGGACAGCATGGAGCATTTGTGTCTTCCTAAGGCTTGTAGTTCCTGGAGGTGTTGTGTGTGTGTGTATATGGTGGCTCGACAAATGTATTTCAATGGATACGTCTTTTCCACTAAAACAAGGCAGGTTTGTCTGAAATGGTGAACATGGTTTAGTCTGCACTGTATTCTGCCCTTCTTAAAGACCTGGCAACAAAGAAAGTATTTTTTAAACATCACGCTTTGGGCTGGATGTGTTAATGTGTAGTTTATACATAGATAATCCATGAGCAGAATTACTCTCTTACCCCAATTAGCCATGACATATTTTGTTTGAAAGTGACTGTTGTCTTGAAGCTGTGCCATGGCATTTTTCCTACATTTCCCCCCACGTGGGCCAGCCCACTAGCAATTTTAGTTCTAGCAAATGAGAGTCAGCCCCTCGCATTTGAGTGTGTGGTGGTTAATTTCTGTATTATCAAAAATGACGAGAGACAAACTTATCACACAAGTCAGAGTTATACTTAAACTAAATATTTATTCACTTATTAAAGGAGAGCAGGTCACACACACACACAAGTGAATGATGTGAGTACTCTGCAACAACGATGGCTGGTCGATGAACCACCCTTAGATGATTCATGGAGAGCACCGACACAAAGGATACAAAGATCTTTTATAGTCTACATGACAAACAACAGATGTGTGGAATGGGTCACAAGGTTGGGATTTGTATGAAAGAAATGAATAATTCACAGGAAACAGGATCTGCTGTAAAGACTGTTCTCATTGTGTGGAAACCAGGGTCTGGACCCCAAAACAAGGTTCCTCTCATAATTATAGAAAACAGAAAGGAAAGCGCAGCACACTGCTGCTCATGGTCCCAGGTGATATTTATTTACAACGTTTCAACCCTTAGGTCTTCATTAGGCATCCATATCCCAGGTGGGGCTGGAAGGTCCTATATATAGGGGCAGTACTCAGTGACATCACTTCCTGAAACAGGATGTAAAAGAAAATGTATAACATAGTTTCACAATATTACCAATAAATGTATCAATATATATGATCATACACAGGCAATGTGATCAGTATTTACAGTAATATGCATATATATTCAATATTAAATTAGGATTTTAAAAACAAAAACACAATTTAGACATTGAAACTATTAAAACGGTTTCACAAAACCTCCCTTTGTACAGATCTCTATAGGAAAACGAGGGACAGGAACACCCTCCTTAGAGGTGACAGCTTTCATCCACGTCCACTTATTAAAAGTCTCCCTATAAGTCAATTGAGTCATATCAGAAGAATATGCAGATCTGATGCTTCTTATCAGGAACATTATACGGGCCTCACACAAAGATTTCAAGAAAGAGGGTACAAAGACAATTGGGTAAAACATGTCAATGATCATTTTGAAGGACTTACAGTTGGATAGCCTTCAACCAAAAGTAAAAGAAAAAGCAGAACATGTCCAATAATGCTTTACGCAATACTCACCATTGGGGAAAGCATTTAAGGACATTATCAAGAAGCACTGGTAAATTATTGATACAGACCCACAATTGAAACCCATTTTTAAATATCCCCCACATATGGTTTTTAAAAGACCCCCAAACGTGAGAGATCAAATCAAATGTTATTCGTCACATGCGCTGAATACAACAGGTGTAGGTAGACCTTAAAATGAAATGCTTACTTAAGAGCCCCTAACCAACAATGCAGTCTTAAAAAAAATATGGATAAGAAATAAAAGTAACAAGTAATTAAAGAGCAGCAGTAAAATTACAATAGCAAGACTATACAGGGGGTACCGGTACAGAGTCAATGTGCGGGGGCACCGGTTAGTTGAGATAATATGTACAAGTAGATAGAGTTATTAAAGTGACTATGCATAGATGATAACAACCTAGAGTAGCAGTGGTGTAAAAGAGGGGGGCAATGCAAATAGTCTGGGTAGCCATTTGATTGGGTGTTCAGGAGTCTTATGGCTTGGGGGGGTAGTAGCTGTTTAGAAGCCTCTTGGACCTAGACTTGGCACTCTGGTACCACTTGCCGTGCGGTAGCGGAGAGAAGTCTATGACATAGGGTGGCTGGAGTCTTTGACAATTTTTAGGGCCATCCTCTGACACTGCCTGGTATAGAGGTCCTGGATGGCAGGAAGCTTGGCCCCAGTGATGTACTGAGCCATTCGCACTACCCTCTGTAGTGCCTTGCGGTCGTAGGCCGAGCAGTTGCAATACCAGGCAGTGATGCAACCAGTCAGGATGCTCTCGATGGTGCAGCTGTAGAACCTTTTGAGGATCTAAGGACCCATGCCAAGTCTCCTGAGGAGGAATAGGTTTTGTTGTTCCCTCTTCACAACTGTCTTGGTGTGCTTGGACCATTTAGTTTGTTGGTGATGTGGGCACCAAGGAACTTGAAGCTCTCAACCTGCTCCACTGCAGCACAGTCGATGAGAATGGGGACGTGCTTGGTCCTCCTTTTTCTATAGTCCACAATCATCTCCTTTGTCTTGATCACGTTGAGGGAGGGAAAGGTTGTTGCCCTGTCACCACATGGCCAGGTCTCTGACCTCCCTATAGGCTGTCTCATTGTTGGTGATCAGGCCTACCACTGTTGTGTCATCGGCATCTGCTTCATCTGACCACTTTTTTATTGATCTAGTCACTGGTGCTTCCTGCTTTATTTTTTGCTTGTAAGCAGTAATCAGGAGAATAGAATTATGGTCAGATTTGCCAAATGGAGGGTGAGGGAGATCTCTGTACGCATCCCTGTGTATGGAGTAAAGGTGGTCCAGAGTCCCCCCACCCCTCTGGTTGCACATTTAACATGCTGATAGAAATTTGGTAAAACAGATTTAAGTTTCCTGCATTGAAGTCCCTGGCTACTACGAGCGCCGTTTTCTTGTTTGCTTGTGGCAGAATACATCTCCTTCAATGCTGTCTTAGTGCCAGCCTCTGACTGTGGTGGTATGTAAAACAGCTACGAAAAATACAGATGAAAACTCTCTAGGTAGATAGTGTGGTCTACAGCTTATCATGAGATATTCTACCTCAGGCGAGTAATAGCTCGAGACTTCCTTATATCGTGCACCAGCTGTCATTTACAAAAATACATAGTCTGCCCCCGTCTTACCAGATGCCGCTATTCTATCCTGCCGGTACAGAGTACAACCAGCCAGCTGGTGATCGTGTCGTCGTTCAGCCACGACTCCATGAAGCATAAGATATTACAGTTTTGAATGTCCCGTTGGTAGTTTAGTCTTCCGCGTAGGTCATCGATTTTATTCTCCAAAGATTGCATGTTTTCTAGCAGAGTGGAAGGAAGTGGGGGTTTATTCGATCGCCTATGAATTCTCAGAAGGCAGCCTGCCCTCTGGCCCCTTTTTCTCCTTCTCATCTTCACGCAAATCACGGGGATTTGGGCCTGTTCCCGAGAAAGCAGTTTATCGCTCGCGTCGGGCTTGTCAAACTCATTAAAGGGGAAAAAAGGATTCTGCCAGTCAGTTGTGAGTAATCGCAGTCCTGATGTCCAGAAATGATTTTTGGTCATAAGAGACGGTAGCAGCAACATTATGTACAAAATAAGTTTAAAAAATAAGTTACAAACAACGCAAATAAACAAACAAAAAACACAATCGGTTGAGGACACATAAAACTCTTGCCTTCTTCGGCGCCATTTTAATAATATTGACATTAGATTTTGTGGTTAAATCTGATTACCCACTAGAGAAAGGGGGAACTTTTTGGACAAGGTTCTGGATAGTAATTACAAATGTGGCCAATGTGGTCAATGCAGCTTTACGTATAAATGCAACTTATTTACACACAGGACAAAGATTTAAGATCAAGGGCCTAATTACCTGCATGTCCACCAATGTTATTTACATGTTGAAATAGCCTTGTGGTCTGTCTTACTTAGGGAAAACCCATAGAAGCCTTAAGACACGGATCAATGAACAACGCAGCAATATACGAACAGGTAAGACAACAAATCTGATTGCTGCTCATTTTGCACAAGCTGGACATCCTATTAGTTCTCTGGGATACATTGGAATAGAAATCGTCAAGATGTCACGCAGGGGAGGGGACATTGAGAGGAAACTTCTTCTAAGGGAATCATCCTGGATCCACAGGATGAACACTGTCTCCTCTTGGTCTTAATGAGAGGTTTGACTTGAAACGGTTTTTATGTCAAAATGTAGTTACAATATTCAATTAGGATTTTTTTATGTGTATGTATATTACTGTAAATATTGATCACATTCCCTGTGTATGATCATATATTTTGATACACTGAATTGTAATATTGTGAAACTGTCATACATTGTTTACCTGTTTTTTCAGGAAGTGATGTTACTGAGTACTGCCACTATATATAGGACCATCCACCCCGACCTGGGATATGGATGCCTGATGAAGACCTAAGGGTCGAAACGTTATTATAAATAAATATAACCTAGGAGAATGAGAAACAGTGTGCAACGTTTTCTTTCTGTTTTCCATGAGTTTGTCTACAACTCCAGCACCTGTGGAAAGTACCTGGATGTGCGTATGTTCTTCAGCTTTTGTCCTCTCATAATTATCCGAGCAATCTGAACCCTGGTACCTTCCAGTACACAAACACCAACTCATGCTGTGGAATGCGGTCTTTAGGTTTTATCACCAAAGGCTTTGTAAATCCACTGTCAGCATTAAGCCCCAGAGGCCCAACTCAGAAGACAACGCACAGATGAGTGTTCTAAGAACAATATTCTATAAAACATTTTTTTTTAATGCAATAACAGTATTATAACATAATTTTGCTCTCACAAGTGACAGCTAGAAGAGACCTGTCCAGCGTTCTCCAATGAGTTTGCAGGGCGGGCCCAACCGCTCAGTGGACACAGCAGAGAGAGAGAGAGAGAGAGAGAGAGAGAGAGAGAGAGAGAGAGAGAGAGAGAGAGAGAGAGAGAGAGAGAGAGAGAGAGAGAGAGAGAGAGAGAGAGAGAGAGAGAGAGAGAGAGAGATGCGCACCATGTCATTGCTCTATCTGCTCACATGTGACGTAGTAAGCAATTTTCAGAACTATTGGCTAAGAAGTATACAAAAGTACCAGAGAATCTGTAATGAATTGCTACATTAACTTACCCTGCTTGTCTGTGCTGAGAACCATCCATAGTCTCCATTCTCCAAAATGGTTTCTGTGATGAAAAAGCATTAGGAAAATATATTAACAAATTAATGGAGAAAATGCAATGGTGGTAGCATTTCTGTTTTGTGGTATACCTACCTCTGTGCAACTCCAGCATTTCTGTTTTGTGGTATACCTACCTCTGTGCAACTCCAAAATAAAATAGGAATCTTTCAAAAAGCTTTTGACCACGCTCTTACGTGTCTTAACGGTCTACAACAAAATCCAATGTCGTTGACCAGCTGCAGCATTGTTTCAAAGGGGCTCGCAATAATGGCCACAATCAATGCCATTAATACATTATCTCCTGTAGATAAAGTATGGCTCTGGTTACAATAATCAGTCTTACACCACCCTCTAGTGGACACACGAGGAGCATCTCACGAAGGAGGCGCTTGACACCTAAATTACCTTAAACAGCTGCTGGCAGGATTGTATATTTTTTTCGGACGTTTTCCCATTTCAGCACCACATTGCATATTTAGTTGTGGGGCTTTGAGGGTAAGTAATTTGAATATTTTCTGTCAATTTCGACTTGTGTTGTTTTATGGTTTTGTAGAAAGTGTTGTTATGGGTAGCAAATAAGACAGGCCAGTTTGTTTCGCCAGCTGGCCTCTGTCGGCATAGCTAGCAAGATTAACTACACAGTCTGCTAACTTTGGTGATATTTTTTTGGCCAGGACACTGGTAGAATAACAATTTATAACATTACCGGTGGCTACCAGATTCGTAAGTCAAAGTGTGTAATAATAATGTTAGATTTTGGGTGGACGAGTGTTTCTAGGTTGTGATTGCGGGCAGACAATGTTGATTTGTTTTAGCTAACGTTTAGCTAGCTAGCTAGCTGGTTAAATTACATAGGATGCTAAATCTATGCTCAACTAGGGTTAGAGTAATGATCTTGTCAGCCAGTGTATCTGTTTTTAAAAAATAAGGAGAAATTGCGATTTAAACAACAAAGCAGAACCCCGCCACTGTTTTATTAAAAAGCTGCACTGGCTCTAGAGAAATGTAACCACTCTCATATTCAGACCGAGCTATGCAAGGGATGACCATCAGATTAAGGACTGACCATCCAATAATGAATGGGTATAGCTATATCATTAATAAAAGTCAAAATGGATGTAGCAATTCAAGATTGCGCCTTTTTAAAGTAGCTGAAATGAAATTTAATCTAATTTATTCCAATGGAAGTGTACCACTTGGCTGCAAATTGACTTGCGAATTGAATGGAGCAGCGGTAACACATTTAAGTCTACCGGTAGAGACCGTTGCATTGATTGTATTGAATAATTTACAGCAAGTCAGTCAATCCTGCTTCTACACCTGCATTGCTTGCTGTTTGGGGTTTTAGGTTGTGTTTCTGTAGAGCACTTTGAGATATCAGCTGATGTAAGAAGGGCTATATAAATACATTTGATTTAAATCCTAAAACTGTTGATCAATCCACACATGCAGGCGCCATGTCACAAACCTCTACTTTTCTGAACAAAAATATAAATGCAACATGTATAGTGTTGGTTTCATGAGCTGAAATAAAAGATCTCAAATGTTCCAAAACAACCACAAATATGTTGTGCACAAATTTGTTTACATCCCTGTTCGTGAGCATTTCTCCTTTGCCAAGATAATCCATCCACCTGACAGGTGTGGCAAATCAAGAAGCTGATCAAACAGCATGAGCACTACACAGGTGCACCTTGTGCTGGGGACAATAAACGGCCACTCTAAAATGTCCAGTTTTGTCACAACACAATGCCACAGAGGTTTTGAGGGAGTGTGCAATTCGCATTGCTGAACGTTGTGAACAGAGTGCCCCATGGTGGGGGTGGTGTTATGGTATGGGCAGGCATAAGCCACGGACAACAAACACAAATGCATTTTATGTCAATTTGAATGCACAGAGATGCGCCATCACCTCATGTTTCAGCATGATAATGCACGGCCCCATGTTGCAACGATCTGTACACAATTCCTGGAAGCTGAAAATGTCAGTTATTTCATGGCCTGCATACTCAGACATGTCACCCACTGAGCATGTTCGGGATGCTCTGGATCGACGTGTACGAAAGAGTGTTCCAGTTCCCGCCAATATCCAGCAACTTCGCACAACAAATGAAGAGGAGTGGGATAACTTTCCACAGACCACAATCAACAGCCTGATCAACTCTGAGAAGGAGATGTGTTGCACTGCACGAGGCAAATGGTCACACCAGATACTCACTGGTTTTCTGTTCCACAGATGCATATCTGTGGATATCTGTGGATATCTGCATATCTGTGGATATCTGCATATCTGTATTCCCAGTCATGTGAAATCCATAGATTAGGACCTAATTTATTTATTTCAATTGACTGATTTCCTTATGAACTGTAAAATCTTTGAAATTGTTGTGTTTTTATATTTTTGTTCAGTATACATAAGAGTTGAACAGGTCAGTCAGGGGCCATTGACCCTTGCCTAAGATCCTATTCCTTCTAAATGTTTGTCCCCTTCCAGTGTCCCTGTAAGTTGCAGCCCTGCATTCCAAAAAGGAAGACGAGTACTTCGCCATGAGCTCCGACGGGGATGGTAAGAGCCTAAGGCTTGCTTCACATACTTCTGGGAAATGTGCAACGTCAACAGCATTTGTTTCCTGTGGACATGTTTGTAATAGAATGCGTTGTGTGTTGTAGGTGACATGGAGAATCAAGCTGAGCTGGAGGAAAAGACTAGGCTTATAAACCAGGTGTTGGAGCTTCAGCACACTCTAGAAGGTGAGACAGCTGGATGTTTGCAGACCGATGAAAGCAGCAGTAAATAATGTTAGTTTTTGCAATTCCTTAAATCATTGTTGTTGTCAGACCTGTCGTCGCGTGTGGATGCGGTGAAGGAGGAGAACCTGAAGTTGAAGTCTGAGAACCAGGTTCTGGGTCAGTACATTGAGAACCTTATGTCTGCCTCCAGCGTGTTCCAGACCACTGACACCAAGAGCAAACGAAAATAAGGGACCAGACAAGAACCGCCACTGCCCTCCAAAACCAACCCCCCCTCTACCTTCAGCCCTCCTAACCCAAATACCAGCCAATAACCCCCCTGAACTACAGCTGGTAGAGTTTATGCCTTTGTCGTCATGACATCCACAGCCCTAGACCCTCCCCTCACTTTGCCACCTTTAAGATTTCTACAGTGAAGCTCAATAGTTTACATTGGGTTACTTTTAAACTTTTCTATTTATGTTACAGTATTATTGCCATTGTTACACAGTTGTTGTATCCGACTTTGTTATTTCTGTGTGTATATGTTCCTTTTACTACACATAACCTCGCCTGAAGGAAGAGACGAGGGAACCGTGTCATTTCAGATTGCCTAGTAGTCTAAATAGGCTTGCAAAATTACGGTAACTTTCCCAAAAGTCTGTTTTTCTAGGAATCTCAAGACTATTCCCAGATTTCCTGCTTATCCACTTCTAATTGCAGGAATCTTTCAACTAGGA